>NW_025109616.1:369029-416176 GCF_011392965.1 Frieseomelitta varia
AAAAAAAAAAAAATAGAGGGAGGGGCAGAGGAGGGTGAAAGAAATTTATTTCAGTTGTTCCGCTGTGGGTCCCGTATATAACACAGAATTCGTGCAACGCACAATCTCGCCGCGTTATACGGGCTTTTACGTGCTTTACTTTAAAAAACTGCGCGAGGAGAAAACAGGAAAAACAAAATCGGCTGATCGGATTGGTGAACCGAGATTCAAACCCGCGTTGGACTGTTGCCGCTCCGCCCGTTGGATTATTCAGGCCATCAGATTCATTCTCGCTAATCCTAATCGTTGAAAATGATTGCCTTTGATTTAGAAAAATAGCGTTCGCAGTTTGTTGCCTGCAAAATACAAACGTGACGAGGATATTGCAAAAAAGCCATAAAAAAAGAATATTCCGTTTCGTGCGGAATGGCTGTCTCATCATGTTCCTGCGGCCTAATCCCAACGTTTCTCGTAGTTTCGTACATGATATTGAAATCATCTGTCGAAATTGCTCGATTTGACAGAGACGCCGAGGTTATCTGAACGAGAAGCTCGCACGAGCAATTTGCTGAACGAGATATATACCTCCGAGAGGACACTTGCGCAAACTCCTGCAAACTGGATCGAACAAACGTCGGGAATTATTTTTATTTACTTCGCGGCAAGTGCTCGCCAGCTCGGAACGTATCGTTCAACTTTAATCAGATTCTGTGTTTGAAGCGTTTCGCGCTTGACGTTGACTCGCCGGATTTGTAAACGTTTGGAACGCGAAGTTTGTTGGAAATTTCGCAAGGCGCGGTGTCGTGTCGGTGTTGCGGAGCGTGTTTTATGCAGGCACGTCGTGCGTTTGAAAAATGCAGCGGTGTGACGACAGTCAAATTCGGCGCGCGAACGCTTTGAAAAATGAGTATTTCGATCTGGCTGATTGGTGACTCTTCAGACGAATTGTTTCCACGTAAAATCGCGAAATAGCGTCCCATTTTCGAAAATACAGACGGAGGCAAACGCGAATAATCAAGCGACGAATAATTCACGCTCTTAAATAATAATTTCGCATCGTCTACAATTTATTTCGAGGTGATTCTCAGTCCTTGTTCCGTACCAGAAGTCCAAGATGGAATTTACTGACGTTTACGGCGTTAGTATCTCTTTACGAATGCTAACTAGTTCAAATGTTCGTCTCTTTGTCTTTGGAGGGTTTGCCTTTTTTTTTATACTATTATACTACTGTCTATTATACTATTATACTATTGTCTATATTATTATATTTTTTTTGTTATTATACTATTGTCTATTATACTATTATACTATTATACTATTGTCTATATTATTATTATTTTTTTGTTATTATATTATTGTCTATTATACTATTATACTATTGTCTATATTTTTATATTTTTTTTGTTATTATATTATTGTCTATTATACTATTGTCTATATTATTATATTTTTTTGTTATTATATTATTGTCTATATTATTATATTTTTTTTGTTATTATATTATTGTCTATTGTACTATTATACTATTGTCTATATTATTATATTTTTTTTGTTATTATATTATTGTCTATTATACTATTATACTATTGTCTATATTATTATTATTATTATTTTTGTTATTATATTATTGTCTATTATACTATTATACTATCGTCTATATTTTTATATTTTTTTATTATTATATTATTGTCTATTATACTATTATACTATTGTCTATATTATTATATTTTTTTAATTATTATATTATTGTCTATTATACTATTATACTATTGTCTATATTATCTTTTTTTTTTTATTAGTGTCATATTTACATATAATACATTAAGCGTGTAACGTTGTCTCGAAAGATTCCTTTCCTCACGAACCTTTCAAACGTTGTCCTTTGGCTTGGAGTGTAGTGTGCGTGCGTGTGTATGTGTGAGATATAAGCGAGAATGATGGTGTGTCATAGTGTGTGAGACGGAACAGTCCTTTCGATAAAATTGAAATATTGTAAGATAGGAGTGAAATCGAGGGATTCGTAGATTTTGGAGACGTCATCGTTCTTCGTTCCCGATAATCAATTTTTCAAGTCTTCGACGAATTTCAAGATGAAAAATTTCAAAAGCGGTTTCGTTCCCGCAAAAGTTCAAGGTCACCTCTGTTTTTCAAAACGTCGTTACATATTTTCGATTTGACTACGATCTTGAATCTTGAATCTTGAAATAACGCAAAAATAATTTTGGCCGCGAAAACACGTAGTCTCCGAAACGCTGCGCGACGCAGAAGCAAAACATGCGAGCACTGTGGAAGACGAGTAAAATTTTGATACAGAGATAGAAAGTTTCTCTCTCTCTCTCTCTTTCTCTTGAATTTTAATTTTCGATTTCGTTTGCCGTGTGATTTTTGTTGCAATCCATTCGTACGCATTCGCGTGGCAAAGTACGCTGATAAACAGAGGGCGGAAATAATCCAAAGGAAAGGGCGGCGAATAAGGAAGGAAAGTGAAGTCGCTATTTTGCATCGTGGCGACCGTTAGCGACCTTCGTTGCCGTTGAGAAGCGTGCCAATAAATTTTTATTACTACTCCGCGATGATAACGCCGCGCGGCTACCAGCCAGAGCCGATCCGTTCTCGTATAATGGCGCCATAAATCACACCGTGCGATAACTATGCCGTATTATCGCGGTCGCCCCGATGTAACTGAGAATTTCATCTTGATAGATTTTTCTTTGGAACGCGGCATCTGTTAAGCCGTGGTGATCCCCGGTCCTCCGAAAGTTTCCGCTGAAAACTTTAATGTCATCGAAATCGAGTTTGCCCGGCAGAGGGTCGAGAAACTGCTCTCTCGAGCATTGTGATGAAAGAGAAAAAAAATCGACGATCACGTGCCTTCCTCGTTCTGTTTTCAATGATTTGGTTACGGGTAAATTTTCGTGGTTTGTAGTTTTTAGGCTTCCAATTGAGCTGTTTTTTCTTTTTTTTTTTCTTCTTCTTTTGGAAGTGATGCAAGAAAGAAAAAAAAATGAGTTAGGGGTAGTTTTGGTTGGACGTGGACGTCTTCTTTTCATATTTACAACAACAACATTAAATTCGTCAAAAGAAGTTTAATTATCAAATGTAATCATTGTAAAAATGTTTCTTCTTTCTTTTTTAAAGTGGAACAATGAATTGTCCGAAAACAAACAATTTTTTGTCATATGAAATGAAAGGAGAAGAATTTTGTCTCCTTAGAAAACGGAGTATCAAAAATATGGAGAAATTATGGAAGAAATGTTGGATGAGACTTAAAATTTTTTTTTACGAAACATCTATAGAAGAAAATGCAAAGTTTTGGATTCATTTAAAACGAGGAAGATGAAAAATTTTTAGCAAAATAACATTGTGCACCATTTTGAGACCTATAATAATTTTATAATTGTTTTACAATAAATTCTTCTATTATATACATAAGTATTTCTCAATAAAGTGAATGTTACGTTTGCTCACGTGTCTTCGTTTCAATTATGTTAAAAAACTTTTTACATTAAAAAAAATACATCTCGGAAAAGCCTGCTTCGATGAAACGATAAATTTAATATTGGTCACGATTTTCGAAATTTGTTTTCATCAAAAGTAATATAAGCCCGTTTGCAGCTGAAAAGACCTTTTGTTTTTTCCAACAATTTTACGAATTATTATCACGCGATGAAATTTAACATGTGTACAATTTTAAAAACGATTACCCGAATTCATTAACGTTCGCCAATATTTTTTAGTTAATTCAAACGTAAAGCTCTAAATATCTCAATTTACGAACAAATGGACTTGTAAATTTACTTTTTAAAAAATGGCCCAATTTTTGCTTTTAATATTCTCTGTTTCTGTTTCTCTTTTTTCAAACGAAACATAAATAAAAAAAAAAAGAAATGGTAGATCCCGTATATTTCTCAACATGGAAGATCGAAAGAATCAAATGAAAGAGTGTAACGAAAATTAGCCAAAATTTGCCAAAATTAACCAAATACGAAAAAAAAAAAGGTTTGAATAATCGGGAAATTGAGTTTCTGATCTCGCGGCGAGCAAGCGAAATTGTTTAAGAATTAAGGAGAATTGAGAATTCGAAAGATTCCGTGCCATCTGTGATCATCAGTTCCCACAGTTCAGTTGCCTACCGGTTGCCAGTATAATTAGCAGCCACGGATCACTCTCGCGGGAGTATTATCCACGCTTGCTCCTGGAGGGGAAATCATAAGTAACGCTTGAAAGGGCAAAGGGCAATACCTGTTAAATTCAAATGTAAAACTTGTAATTAACGGTTGAAATTAGTCGAAGCTCGGAAACTTTGTTACATCGAGTTGATTACACGTTGGGAGAGCCTTGTTCCACCGTGAATTATATAATCCGATACCAACAAAGATAGCTGCCTCGCCATCTTTTTTCCACGCAAACGCCTATCTTTTAGTTAACCCTTTTTGGCGAACAATTTCGTGCTGTTGCTTGACGCCGGCATTATTATTTTATAAATACTGTATTTGAAGTAGTATTACTAAATACTGCAATTATTTGAAAAATTGCTAATTTATTAATTTGAAAAAAATTACTAACTTAAAATTGCTAATTTATTAACTTATTAATTTGAAAAATTATTAATTTTAAATATAGTATTTAAAATTAGCAATATAGTAATATAGTAATATACTATATAGTAATTACTAATATAATATACTATATAGTAATTACTATAATTTACTATATAGTAATTATTATTATATGAGTAATAATTACTATATTCAAAATTAGTTAATATACTATACAGTATATTAACTAATTTTGAATAGTATAATATACTATATAGTAATTACTATTATAAGAGTAATAATTACTATATTCAAAATTAGTTAATATACTCTAATTATTTGAAAAATTCTTCACAGCGCATATTAAAAAATATATTTCCTCCCAAAAAGTTTTCCTTTTTTCTCTTCTGAGATTTCCTAGACGCCTGTTGTCTTATTTTCATTTTTTTTAAGTGTCTAACGTTTTGTTTTTTTACTTTCTAAGGATCTTTCTTTCGTCCTCACACAGCTCTGAAGTCGCAATAGTCGCAGGATTGTTTGAAAAGTATGTCGAGAAAATTAGGTCCTTGCTAGCATATATTAAAAAATATTTCCTTTTTCATCCCCCTCAAATTTCTCTTTTTTCTCTTTCTGGGAGTTCCCAGACATTTTCAGATGCCTGTTGTTTTATTTCTTTATTCTCCAAGGGTCTTTCTTCTGCCCTCACGGAGCTCTGAAGTATAAAAGCAACGAACGTGTAGCGATCGTAAATTAAAGTATCAAGCAGCAACAAAGTATTCGATGTCGCGGCACTTTGGCTTACATAAGACCGCATTCCGCTTTAAGGTCAACCAGCGTTTAGTATTAAAAATGATAACAAATAGGAGAAATTTTTACTAATACACTCTGACCACACACGCAAGTCTAAAAGATATATAAATTTCCAATTAGTATACAATCGGGCGTAGGGCGGTTAATTGAAAAAAAGCACAAAGTCGAGAAAAGAAAAAAAAAAAAACAGGAAAGTAAAATTTGTTCATTCGACGCTTCGTTTTCGAGATAATAAAGCTCTGAAGTTTTATCTGGCGTTGCACGGAGGTGGACAAAAGTATTCGCGAACTCGATAAAAAAAAAGAAAAAAAATTACGGATGCTTTACAAACTGTTTAAACTTGGTGAAACAAAAATCGTGAAATAAATCCAGTTGGCCTCGTTTGAAAACGAACCTCGTGCTCTTTTATCTATTTCTGAAGATATTTGTACATCGTGCGGCAAGGATGCTTTCGTTCATTCAAAATTGCAAAACTTCGAACGCCTGTTTTTTGCAAAGACCGCAAAACTTGCAACACGATTCTACTTTTCTTTCGCCATTTTGTTTAACTTCGAGAGCACAGTTGACTTTCCAACCAGTTCCACTTTTCAACACCCGACTGTATCAACCTGCGTCTACTCTTCTCATTTCATTTCGTCGCTTTTCAACTTTCATCTCGTCGCACCAAAGATCCGAGAGACAAGTCAGACACGAATAGGTTTGTGGATAAGCCAGCGTATTAGTAGAAATTTAAACGAATTGATGGTGCGGCTAACGGCGAGATCCAAATGTGAACAAACCTCTATTCTACGATTACCAGGGACCACAGAGTAAACTTTCGTAGATGGTGGCTATGGCGAACGTAGCTTGGATTTCGCGAGTAGAGTAGAGCGCGGACAGAGAAACCAACAGGCGCAGGATCAACTACGAACCTCTCAGGATCGTAGCCTTTGTGTGCGCTATCAGATGATATATTTCCAGTGGCAGAGGTGTAATACATCGACGACAAACCTAATCCCTCGGTTCAGCTACTAAGTAACTTCAGGAAGGGTGTTTGAAGTAGATTATACAAAATTAATCTCGACAACAGTGTACCAACCGCTATCGATCCAAAGCATCCAGGTGTACCTGTTACAGGTATGGAGACGAATGGATATATTGAATAATCACGTTGTCGGTCTCGTATCAACAATAAATTGTTGTCAGCGTCGTCAAGCTCCATGTACTTCGATTTCATTCAAAAAGAATTCACCAGAGACACAAATTTTTCTTGCGTTTCAAAAATTTAGACAAATTATTAGGTGGGCTAAAAAGTAACTGCGTCTTTGTGCGTGTATGTATGTGTGCTAACAGAAGGCGAATTTTTATAGAAATAAATATATTTTTAAATATAATATATAATATATATATTTTAAATATAATATATAATATATATATTTTAAATATAATATATAATATATATATTTTAAATATAATATATAATATTTTATTATCTGACATGATATATAATATTCTGAATTATCACGTTCTCGGTCTCGTATCAACAATAAATTGTTGTCAGCGTCGTCAAGCTCCATGTACTTCGATTTCATTCAAAAAGAATTCATCAGAGACATAAATTTTTCTTGCGTTTCAAAAATTTAGACAAATTATTAGGTTGTCTAAAAAGTAACTGCGTCTTTGTGTGTGTATGTATGTGTGCTAACAGAAGGCGAATTTTTATAGAAATAAATATATTTTTAAATATAATATATAATATATAGTATATATAATATATATATTTTAAATATAATATATAATATTATATTATTCTATTATCTGTGATATAATACATAATATTTTATTAATATATAATGTTCTATTATATATGATATAATATATAATATAATATTTTATTATAATATAATATATAATATTTTAAATATAATACAGTTTGAAAATTTTTACTAATACAGTTTAAAAACTTTATAGAAATAAATATACTTTTATACAAATAAAAACTTTTTCTTAAACAGGCTTAAACAATTTCAGATTATATACAAATTGATTTGCGGTTTAATGTGAAGTTAGTTACGTTTCAGGTTGCACGTATGCACATGCCCATCTATTGAAACAGAAAAAAAAAAAAAAAAAAACGCTTAGTTACTTTTTGGCTACAATCCGAGGTAAGCTGAGATATATCACAAGTAACAACTTTAATTTCTCCTAGTGGACGCATTAATCCAAAATCTAGCAGTTTCAGCTCTATGGAGGATTCGTACGGGACGATCTTTGTCCGCGTTCGGATTTAAAATTAAACGCGTTTGGGAAGTTTTTCTGCGCTGAGCAGAAACTCTGCTCTCTGTTTGGTAGGATTGTCTTGTTTTTCATCGTTGCTCTTGAGTATCGAGCGACGAAGTTGCGGAGGAAGAAGCGTCCTTGAAACGATTGCGAATAGGCTGGCAAAGTTGGCGGCAAACGACCGGCCACTGTAATTCCCATTACATGAAAAGGTTCTTTCCGGCACCTTAACAAGGCCCCAAATGAAGGAGAATCTTAACTACCGCGTTGTAATTGCACGCAACAAGCTTGGTTTGAACGATGTGAGCGAGAAAGATGGAAATTACGCAAAAGAGAAAATACGTACAAATAAGTACGTATGTGTACTTATTTAAAATTCAGAAGTTAGAACGAAACGACAAAATGAAATATATTATGTATGTACATTAATACACGCAAAAATACATTTAGAAACGAAAGAAGAAAAACATGCAAATATTAAATACTAATTATAAATACGTTCTCGGTGAAACATCCGCGTTCAATTGAAGTGAATTTCATTTCCAAGAAGACTCGTGTTAGTTCTTTCTTTTTTTTTTTTTTTATTAAAAAATGAACATTTCCTTCTTTTTGTCAAATACTCAGACATCTGTCGAGAAAGAACGATAATTAGCACTGGAACAACCAAAGTGGTCAAAGTGGACAATTTATAATTTTTAATCGGAAATTTTATGAGATGTAAAACAGTGTATTTTTAGAGATCCAAATGATCGATCACGAAATGTATAAATTGAAGTTTCCATATTCTATTTGTACCATAATGTTACAGTTTTTCTATCTTTTCTGATTTTAATGTCGCCGATTGTTCTAGCGTTGAAGCTCCAATTGACTTCTCTCTTCTTTTTTTCTCCAACATAAATTTACACAACTGAGAGCAAAGTAACTCGAAGCAAAAATTTCTAACTTCGTCAATGTTAAATCTTTGATTGAAAATATTCCTGAATAAAAGCCAGCGTGTATCTTATATACATATACATATATATAAATATATAAAAATTTATAAATATATATATATATATATTATACATATAAAATTACATATATATATATATATATATATAAAATATACATTATACATAATTATAATATATAAAAATAAATATATATTAAAAAAATAAATATAATATAAATATAATACAAATTAATAAATAAATATATATTATATATAATATATATAAAATTACATATATATATATAAATTATACATATAAAATTACATATATATATATATATATATATATGTATGTATATATATATATACATATAAATTTTCTTTTCGCGTTTTCGCGTTCGAAATTCTCGACGAATTACCTTCGCGGATTCAAGGCGTTCAGCCAACAATTCGCGGCGAATTTCCGTCAGACGCCCCTCTCTCTATCTCTATCTATTTCCACCTGCAAACAACAAATGTAAACCTTGGGGAGAGGGGCGAACGCCGCCTGTTAAATAGTAGGGAACTATAACTGAACCTAACGGTAAATATTGGAAGTGGAACGTGTTCGCGTAATTCCTCTATCGAGATGGCGCGTTTTTCAATTCAGCCGCGGGTGGGAAGAGGGCATGTGAATTTGAAAATAATCCGGCCAATCGCGCCAGCCATCAGGTCGACGTATCTTCCAATAAAGTTAAGCCTCACCATCCCCTCACCCTCTCCTGTTGGATGGATTTTATTCGGAAGCGATTCCATCCGTGGTAATTTGAAGCTGTTCGCGCCCCTTCGTCAGGACGAATGCCACCAGCGCTTCTCGGCGCCAGCTGTTTCGACCGATCGTTTTTAATACGCCTTGTTTACGATATCACCGGACCACACGACGTCAGGTTCGATTCTGATCTCCTCCAACAGCAGAGGTTCCTCACCGGTGGCTCGTGGATTTCAGTCAAATTTCTCCTCTTACTTCTTTTCATTTTTTCATTTTTTTGTTGGTTTCTTGTTTTTCCAATCGAAGAGAAAAATGTCTCTTCTCCTCTTCCTCTGTTTAATTTTTTATCTTTTTTTCCTTGGTTTTGTTTCTCCAAGTCCGGGGAGACGAAAGTATCTCTTCTCTTCTCTCTTTTTTTTTTTCATTCTTCGAAAACAGAAAAATATTTTTCCTTCTCTTCATTTTTTTCTTAACTCGGTTCTTCCAATCGAAGACAAAAGTGTCTCTTCTCCTCTCCTCTTCTTTATTTATTTATTTATTTTTTTTTTCATTTTTTCCGTTTTGGCCTTTCAATCGAGAAATTCAAAATTCAATCTCCTCTTCTCTTTTCATTTTATTTTTTCCTCGGCTTCGCTCTTCCAATCGGAGACAAAAGTGTCTCTCCTCCTCTTCTCTTCTTTATTTATTTATTTATTTTTTTCTTTCTTTCGGTTTTGACCTTTCAATCGAAAAATATTTTTCCTCCGTTTCTTTTTTCATTTTATTTTTTCCCCGGCTTCGTTCTTCCAATCGGAGACAAAAGTGTCTCTTCTCCTCTTCTCTTCTTTATTTATTTATTTATTTTTTTCTTTCTTTCGGTTTTGACCTTTCAATCGAAAAATATTTTTCCTCCGTTTCTTTTTTCATTTTATTTTTTCCCCGGCTTCGTTCTTCCAATCGGAGACAAAAGTGTCTCTTCTCCTCTTCTCTTCTTTATTTATTTATTTATTTTTTTCTTTCTTTCGGTTTTGACCTTTCAATCGAAAAATATTTTTCCTCCTTTTCTTTTTTCATTTTATTTTTTCCCTGGCTTCGTTCTTCCAATCGAAGACAAAAGTGTCTCTTTTCCTTTTCTTTTCTTTCTTTTTTTTTTTTTTTTAATTTTTCGGCTTTGTTCTTCCAATCGAAGAGAAAAACGTGGATCGGACGAAAGTGTGGGAAGTGTGGCTGGTATCACGGATCGATTTTTTCTCGGTTCGGTCGAACGGAATTACATACGCGACCCGTCCGGGGCCGACCTTCTATCTGGTTTATTCAGATAGCCGGGCGTAATCAGTTTTTGCCGGCGGGAGCCGCTGATTCTCGAACAATGGCGAAATGATACGCGGCTATTTACATTGATTACGCGCGCGAACGGAGCCATGCGGTGGTAATGCGTCTTTCCTTCCTTGCGCGCTGAATTTGCTTTCGGTCGTCCATTAAACCCCATTGTTCACAGCGAACAAAAAATGATTTTTCTTTCTTCCCTTCGATATCGGTTTTGTTATATCGGTTGGCCGATTTTCTGGGTCAAAAAGTCATACGAATATTTTGAACGCTGGTTTTAATCGGCAATTTGACACACTGTCGTTGAAAATAAATGCAGCTTTGTGAAAGAGAAAGAGGATTCTACGTAGTCTTTTAACTGTATTAATTAAAATTAATAAAAATTACATCACGAATTGTAATTGTGTCATGTGGTTGAAAGAAATTTTTGATATTTCTATGAAATAACTTTAAATCAGGAGCTGTATTAAGTTTATTGTGATATTTATTCTCAACATACGTATGAGACGAGAACGTTTCTTCGACAAGCTCTGTATTCGTGTGTATAATAAATATTTCATTGTTTTATCGCTAATTCTGTAACAAATATTAACACTGATAAATCTCAATTAATTGATTTAATTTATTCTCCACTAATTCTATAATAGATATTAATATCAATGCATTTAATTTAATATTAATAAATATTTAATTGCTTCATCACTAGTTCTTGTAAATGATATTTAATTGCTTCATCACTAGTTCTTGTAAGTGATATTTAATTGCTTCATCACTAGTTCTATGAAATAACTTTAAATCAGCAGCTGTATTAAGTTTATTGTGATATTTATTCTCAACATACGTATGAGACGAGAACGTTTCTTCGACAAGCTCTGTGTTCGTGTGTATAATAAATATTTCATTGTTTTATCACTAATTCTGTAACAAATATTAACACTGATAAATCTCAATTAATTGATTTAATTTATTCTCCACTAATTCTATAATAGATATTAATATCAATGCATTTAATTTAATATTAATAAATATTTAATTGCTTCATCACTAGTTCTTGTAAGTTCTCGATACTCTTTTGCCCAGAACTCAGTGACACTTCCTTTTATGAAATCAAGTTACAAAGAAGAACCAGTTGAAAGTTCAGTCACTTTACTAGTCGCGTTTCCGTGTTTTTATTTTAACTCCCTCTTTCGATGTTTATTTTAACTCCCTCGCCAGATATTTATTTTATCTTTTATTTCATCATTTTTATTTTATTTTTTCATTTGAACAAATTTATACACTCGGTAGTTCCGCTGCGCCGCAGCTATGGATGTCGCTGATTTCCCGACGATAGATGAAACAAAACACGTATCGCGCACGTTTAATTCGACAACGATACCGATAATTTCAATTTTCGAACGGATCGAACTATTCGCGAATTATTCGTATAGTAACTTCGTGAAGAAAGAAAAGAAGCTAAAGAGGTGAGAACGGACGTAACGCGGCGCCAAATTACCGGCAACAGAGGTCAAACATTACGGTGGGGGTGGAATTGCGGACGGCGCTTTGTGCTCGGGCCGACTGTTTATGCCCGATTGTTAATTTCATCGGAAACAATCGTTCGCGAGCGATTGTAATTCATCGACGAGGGTTACACTCGCGGCCGAAAAGCGACAACTAAATCTAACCAAAGTGACGCCGGGATGTCGAGAAGATCGAGATCGTGAACGACACATCGATACTGATGTTTCCTGATATATCTTGCAAAATTCCCAGCTCGAATTACAGGTGAAATTAACACTGTCCATGTGTGTGTGTGTGTGTGCGCGCGCGCGCGCACACACACACGGTTACATTACAATGAACGCGCGGAAGGGCGAAAGAGGGTGGGAGGAAGAGCGCGCGGCGCCAGCTAGTTGGCGTAATTGCAAATTTCTCCCGTTATTTCATTAGACGTCATCATGGCGCGCGATTACTAGGCTAATCGCGGGATGAACGCGCGCGGCATCGGCAAGTTGCGCCACTTGCGAATGAAACTTCCCTCTCCGTCGAGAAAGAGAGAGGGGTTCTTTCTAACTCGCGTACATACGTAACAGAATCGCGAGCAACGTTTAACGAATTGTAGTTCCAACGTTGACGGACAGACTCGGTCGGCACGAGCGCGAATGACTGGACGCGATTTAATGAAAATTCGCATTCAATCGACCGCCGCCGATATGTATAAAACATTTCACCAACGTGTGTACACGTCGCGTGTTTAAAACGCCGGCGTGCCAGACGCATTGCTTTTCAATTTGGCATTCGCGAAATATTGATGAAATTTATACGCTCAATTTAGTTAGCCGGTAACTGGTGTCGCGTTCTGTTTCGAGCAAAATAATGCCAACTCGTTCGAAAACGGCATCTTCCGCGAATTGACAAACAAACACAGTGGAAACGAGAGAGGATTTTATTTTCACGAATGTAACGAATCGGCTGTTCGTAGGGACGTAGATCTATCGCTCCTTTCGTGTGGCGAGATTTGAAAAATTCAAGGTGGCAGCTTAGGTTGGCAAGCTTCATTTTCAACGATAATAGGGAAACGAACGTAAGATGGAACCTTCTTAATCGAAGAATTAACCCTTCGAACTCGATTTGTTTTCAAACGTCCATTTCTATTTATTTTAACTTAAATTTCTATTTATTTTAACTCAGGTAATAAAATTCAATGTTTTTTTTATTTTATGCTGTTATGATATCTCAAAGTGTCACAATTTTTAAAATTCAAATTTACAATCAGCAAATCTTGCACGTCTACGTGATCCATTTTACGACAGAAAAGTTAGTATAGTTATAACAATACGTCCAAGATGAATTATTAAATACTGAATAGGCTAACAATAGCCTAGAGTCACAGTACGTACATAATTATTTATTATCTGTGTCGATGAACTTGCAAAACTTGGCAAATGATTATTGTCGAGCGAGATCTCGAAGAGTTTTAGGTAGAATTAAAATGTCACAAAATCAACTAGAAATTAAACGTATTCAAATACAGATGCTTATCACGTAAGAGAATACGTGTCTAATAATCGGTAGATGCTGCAAAGTTTTCATCGTCTCTTTCGCAGCATCTCTGGTACACAATTCAAGAGCTTTCTCTTGAAAATTAATGCGAGATCCATTTGTACGTACACAGCGAGATCTAATTATCGTTGTTTGCTATTTTCAAGCTTACAAACGAGAATTCCTTTCATTATCCAAGTTATTTTGAAATTCTAGTAACATTGACTCGCTACTTTTAACATAGCTAATTGTACATTTTGACAAACTCCACTGTGTATTTTTACAACTTTTCAATAATATTTAATTTCAGTACCACTCTTTGTTCATTCGATGGTATTTTCATGTATTTTCATGTATTTTCATAAAATTTCACTTAGATGTTAAGGCATTAACCTTTTGCGCTGGAATGACGTGCCATGCACGTCGAGAATTTTTTGTTCCAAAATTGCAATACTTTTTGTTTTAAGTATATTTATTTAAGTATAAGCCAGGCAAAACAAATAATAAATTTATTACTTCTCAATAATTTCTATCCAGTGATGTCATATCGACGAGTTGAAAAAGAAAGCGACGAATGGTTGTATTTGGTCACTCGTTATGGTCCGCAATCGGCTGCCAGCGCAAACGGTTAAGGATACCTATAACAATGTCGCTTTCTGACACTGTAGAAAATTTCATTTTATTTAAAAGTTAATACAGCTTTGATCTGTAATATAATTTAACAATAAACACACTAAATGTCAATGTATTTAACTAGAATATAGGTTATATTAGGCATAACATTGGTCATGTTATAACATATTATATATTATAGCATAACATGTTACAATCAGTAAAATTATATATTGAAGTAAAATAAAATAGGCAAAGTAAATTTACTGCTTCTCAATAATTTCTATCCAGTGATATCGTACCGCCGAGTTCAAAAGAAAAAGAAAGCGACAAATTACTTTACACGGTTCGGTCACTCGTTATGGTCCGCAATTAGTTGCCAGCGCGAGCGGTTGAAATAGAGAACATTCGACGCAAAGGAATGTATTCCAAAGTACAAACAAATGCTCGAAATATGGTATGTTCGCGATACAAATGAAAGACGGTTCACTCAGACAGGACACTAAAATACAAATACTGCTCGACACTCAGTTAACCTGTTCAGCGACGAAGAAATGTAATTTAATTCCATTTGATATTTGGCTTGCACTCGTGACAATTGGGATTTACTTTCTGGTTAGCAGAATTAGCAAAGATTGCACGTTTATTTTTTGCAAGCAGCTCCCTTACACGACGTAAATTAACCTAATTAGCCAAGCGCGAAGACGTCTATATTCGGATGATTCGACGCTCCACCATGAAATGAACGCTAAGAGCGTATCGTGACGTACGATAGTTTCGCAGCAAATTTTTGTTGTCGCGTCCAGCATGACGCACGAGTTGAAAGGGTTAACATGCAGTGAGCGATACGCGAACGCTATGTTCCGTATGTGGGACATCGACGTCTCTATGATTGTCGAGCGACTGGTGGTCGAATCACGCGACCTTCTTCGCCCTCTCCCTTTCTTTCAGCCGAAAGTTTGTCGGTTCCCTTCCCGTAACTGTGCGCGCGACGCGAGAGAAAGATAGAGAGAAAGAGAAAAAGAAAGATAGAGAGAGAGAGAGAGAGAGAGAGACGCGTCCGTCTAATCCCCGAAGGGAGCGCCACCCTCATCGGTATTCAATACCTCTAAACTGCTTTTTGACACGGGGTCTCGCCCGCCGCCCCGACAATTCTATTTTCCAACTTGATTTCGAAATCGCCACTCCGTAAAACGCCGATGTTGTTCAACCGTACCCGAGCGGAAACTTGATGTTTGATTTGCCCGTCCGATCGGCGGAGGGGAGGGAGGAACTTTCTTGTTTACGCGAGGCTACGTTGCTCGAATACTTGAGGCACAACGTTGCTAACACGGTGTACGGCTCGTTGCTCGACGTTCGCGTATTATTGTTTAACTTGAAACTGTAACGTGGCGAGATGTGCGTGTGCGGGTTAATATTAAATCGGATGAATTTGCACCGTTTTCGTTCCAGTAGCTGCTGTTAATCACAAGAGGAAGGTAAATTGTGAAAACTATATGTATTTTTACATATTCAATGCGAGCTTCTTATGTATTTAACAATATTGTATGCCGTTTCTTTTCTTTTATATATTTAAGTGATTTGTGGTTTCAAGGCGTGCGTTTGATGTTGGAAAAAATCCCATGGGGAAAAGTTTTTTTAAAAGATTATACATGTTTTTATTTTTTATTATATATTTTTATTTATTTATTTTATATATATATATATATACATTTTACAACGTGGCATTACACGTAATCAGTTTTGAACTACGACGAGCAGAGTAAGTGCTCGCATTTTCTATAGAAAAATATTTCCTAGCTATTTTTTCAAAGTAATATTTTGTATACTTAAAATTGTATTACTTTATAAAATTTTATAACGTTATTGGTTATAACAATTACAATTTCTCTTTCTTTCGTCCTAAAGTATTCTAAAAACGTGTTAAAATCCCGAATCTGTTTTTCGTTTTATTTAAACTTCACTTCAACGGCAAATGCAAATTTTAGTACATTAGCACTCGTCGTCACACGCAAAACAAAAACAAAAAAAAAAAAAAAGAAAAAAAAACCGAGTATACTCGACATAAACATCGAAAAGGTTAAAGTATCCCATCAAAAATTTTCGTTACGCCCCGAAATTTCGTTTCCCGTCTATTTTGAAAGGCGGGACGAACGAGCAATTTACCGTGACAGTTTAAATTGCGTTAAAGCAAGCAAAATTCAGCGGCCCGGTAATTTAGTTTCGGGGATCGGGAACGGTACGTTGAACGACACGGTCCAACTTTCTTTGCTCTCCCGCCTATCTCTCCGCTCCCTTTTTTCTTGCTCCCCCTCTCGTGAACTATGAAATCTCCGGTCTCGATCGTCGAAAAACTTTTGCAAAGCATCGGCGCACGATAAATCACATTAGTCCATTCTTCCTCACAATGGCCGCTTGCTGACTCGGCTTCACCGCCTCTCGAGTCGTCCCGATTTACCATTTATACTCACACGTGCGCGCACACATACACACGAACAAAGGGAGGGAACTGCTTTCTCTCCCGTGCACGTCGAAGTAGTAGGTTCCACGAGAACGTAACAAACAAGCGACTTGATATTACCCGCAGGGCGCCGCGATGCGCCAACATTATCATCGTTTACGTTTTATTAATCAAGAAAGACGTTTGAACTTTTAATCCGGCCATACAGTTCCGCGAGCCACGCTCCGCATTAAGTTTTCAGCCTTAAACTTCGCCGAGTTATGAATACGTCAATATACAGGGTGTTTCGTAACTTGTGGGCCCCACTTCGGGAGCTGATTGTACGCCTAAAAATAAAAAAAGAAAGTCAGATAAATATATGTCCTATTTATCTTCGTTTATTAGATATAACGAATTTTATAAACAGAGCAAACTCTAGTAAGCTCAATTTTCATAATAATCATAATTGCGATGAAAACCCACATGTTATTGTGCATTTAAGACATCAACACCAGTTTAGTTTAAACGTACAGGATAATTGATAAATTTTTAATTGGACCTTTTTTTCTTCATGGGAAACTAACAGGCGCGAAGTACGTTGATTTTTTGAGCACGCGTTTACACGAAATATTAGAGCAAGTTCCAGTCGATATTAGACTTCGTATGCGGTTTNCCAGATGAATGACAAGAGGCGTGCAGGCTTGTCTTCAAATGCAAGGTGGTCATTTCGAGCATCTTTTGTAAAAGTAATTAAGAAACAGAAAATTCATTATATCTCATAAACGAAGACAGATAGGACATATATTTATATGACTTTTTTCCCATTATTTTTAGGCGTACAATCAGCTGAGCGAAGTGGGTCCCACAAGTTACGAAACACCCTGTATAGTCGCGTACAAAGTTGGACCATTTTGTCGAAAAAGTTGCGAGTGCCCGTTCCATCTCGAAGAAACAGCAGTTACTTAGGATCATCGTGTCGAAGTTTCTTTCTCTTCTGCTTGCCCCTCTCTTTCGAGCTTGTTCAGCCATTCTCGAACAGTTCAACCACGCGGTTGTGTTTGGAAATGGCACTCGCGAGCAGGAAGTTCGAACTGATCTCGCGAAAATATCAGAGCGGCGTGACAGAGTTCAATGACTCGACGAAAAAAAGAAAAAAAGAAAAATGGAACTCTAACGAGGGGGCAGCGGTGAATGGTGAAAAATCGAATACAGAGGGAGGAGGAATACGGGGGGGTCGCTCTGGCTAAACAATCGGGACCACGACGAATCCCAATATTACGTTGCTCTAATTCATTTAAATGCTCTATTGAGCCGAATGCTCGGAGCGGTATGGCGGACTGGCAAACCGGGTCATTTATTCCGCAGACCACGATGGCCCATTCCGTCCCCATCCCATGGCTCAGTTACTCACGGCCAGTTCCAAAACCTCCGCCACACGGTACATACACGCGGGCGGATCCCGTGATGGCGCAATGACGATTTGTAACGGAGGGCCCGCGTGCCCGGGGATCAACCGGAAACTCAAACGAAAAAAAAAAAAAACGCGCGAGCCGAATTGGCGGGATACGCTTGGATCATTAGTCAATTACTTACGGCGATTAGCCTCTGCGAGTTGCCCGTCTGACGAGATAATATGTCACGCGACGTGAAATATTACAAAACAGAAAGAGAGAGAGAGAGAGAGAGAGATTAAATTGGTTTTTATGACGGCAACGGTCGAGGGTAGAAAAAATTTAATTTGAATGCGTATTTTCTCTCTCTTTTTCTGTCCGCGTCACCATTTCTATCTCCAATTTTAATTTCCATCGACGTTGGAAAATCGCTGGGAAATTACTGCAGATGCCGAGCAATGAATTGCTGAATCGGGAGGAAATTTCAGAACAATAGGGACAGGAGCGTGTACTCGCGGATGGCAAGATCGAAACGCGAGACCCAAAGCACTGCGTCGCGAACTGCGTGACGGAAATGCACGTATGGTTCGTGTCGTCAATTGATTGCGGACCATAACGAGTGACCAAACCGTATACAATAACTCGTCGCTTTCTTCTCGAACTCGTCGGTATACCACGGAATAAAAATTATTCAGAAGTAATAAATTTCGTTCTGCCTATAGGGTTATACTTAAATATACTTAAAACCGAGGAAATACTGCAATTTTAGGGCAAAAAATTGCGTCACTCCAGCGCAAGAGGTTAACAAATAAATTTTTGCAGTCGAATTCACAATTCAAACAACGAGAGGCGACAATTTGCGAACGCCCTCGAACTCCCACGGAATTACGTGGAATCGAATCATGAGAGATGCATTCATAAATAAACGATACACCCGCCGATCGTCGTTCGGCACTTGAAAAGCGATTGCAAGCACCGATGCAAGGAAACGTTTAAAATCGAACGCTGCGGCACAAACGGCGATGCAACCGGAATGCAACGTGTTTGATAATCAGCAACCGTTGAAAAGGCGTCGTTTCAGCGACCGGTGAAAAGCGTTTTGGAGAGCGGCGGAACGATCCTGACCCGGGATCGAAACACCCGGGATTCGCTGGTTTTATCTTCCCGGGGACGGATTGTCAAAACGAGTTCGTGCTGCTGACTGAACTTTCCAGCGGGCTGGAATTGCCACCGCGACCGCGAAACGTTGTCACAGCAATTCCGAACAGTCGGGCTGGTAATGCCGCCGGCAGAAGCTCGGTTACTACCTACGATACTGCTTCGCAAATTGCTCGCCCGCTACTAGTATTTCGTTCGGCCCGGGAATTAGTAAAAAGGCTTGCCGTGAATAACGACGTTCACGTGCGAGTCTCTCTGCTCCAGAAGGAAGATCCACGGTCAGTTCTTCGCCGGGTGGATCGCCCGCGCTTTCAAACTAGGAGAATTAAATTTTTAAAACCCGGGGAGAAAAATATCGCGCGTTTATTTATTGCCGGAGAAAAATCGTAAATGATCACTGCGGACTTTGTTAATTCATTATTTTCGTAAATGAGAATTTGAAAGAGAGAAACTTGATGGAAAAATTGTTTCCTCCAGTTAAGATTGTGAAACGGAGGAGTTTTTCAAAAATTTGTTCAAGTCATGTATCGACAATATGCACAATTCGATAAGAAGACCTGTAAAATTTGTGTTTTTCAAAGTGACAAAGTTGAAAAGTTAAAAAATTGTAACATTCTGCGACAGTTGTTCCGAAAAAAACCAAGTTTCAACAAAGCTCATCGAAGTATGTATATTCTTTGCGATAGTAGGCAAATTATTATTATTTAATATATTTTATTTATTAGTATTTAGTATTATTGTATTATACAATTAGTATTATTATAAAATACTATACAATAATATTTGAAAAAAAATATTTTATTTAGAAATATATGTACGTAGGAGCATGCGAATCGCGTGGTAGAGTAGATGTATTTGTTAAAACAATACCTTAAAATTTAATATCCATCTTAAACTCAACAATTTTCCTAGTTTCACTAATTATAATTTCTGCATTATTATAAAACTCGTACGACATACATACTCGAAAGCAAAATTATTAATCACAATAATCAAAGATCGACGCAGTACGAAATATGTTGATTATCATATCAGAGTGTTGTACGTTGTTTTACGTTATATAAGTGCACCAGAAAAAAAAAAAAAAAAAAAAAAAAAAAAAACAAATAAAAAAAAAAAAAAAAAAAAAAAACAAAAAAACAAAAAAAAAAAGAGAAAAGAGAGTACGGGAAGAAGAAGAAAAGAAAAATAATGCTGGATCGCTTCAACGATTGTCTTTAATCCCGCTTCCGTCTCTTAACGAACGACCCGGTATCCGCAGTGAAAATGGAACGGCGTACTGTGAGGAATAACGCCGGTACTGACGTTGCACGGCTGTCGTTCAATCTCTCTCTGGTGTCGGCAGACACCCCCGTGGGGAGAATGGCAGACGTCCGGAGGCCGGGGAAAAAGTTGACCGAGTTCCCGGAGATTTATAAGCGAGCAACGCGACTCGGCGTCGCGCGTCGACACGTCAACCGTGAGATTCTCCGCCTGGTACTGGTTAATTAGTAGAGAGTTTTTCTTCTCTCTCTCTCTCTCTCTCTCTCTCTCTCTCTCTCTCTCTCTCTTAGTGAGAGACAGAGAGGGATTTGCTTTCAGATTTTGATCGTAAAAGTTTTGGGATACTTCTCGAAATGTTTCCTGAGCGGAGGGAAATTTTGGCGTTTTCTTCTTTTAAAGTTAGTAGGTGGTTTATCGTGGTAATGGTTGTTGAGAATATATCATTTATTACATATATATGTGTGTGTGTGTGTGTGTAGTGTTTATTATATTACGTTGTATAGTTGATTTTAATATAATACTTTGTCTAAAATTTTCGAACGTATTTCAGGCTATGTTTTAAAATTTAACATATTTCACCAATTCCAGTGCATACATAATCCAATTCATAATTATTACATCGATATATATGTATAATATAATTTAATAGTATATAATATATAATATATATATTATACTATATATATAATTTACTATTACATATATATAATAATTACAATATTAATATAATAATAATAATAATAAACATATAATATTATATATATTACATTTAGTATAATATATATTATATATTATAGTATAACACAATTATAGTATTGTATACTATANCATATCAGAGTGTTGTACGTTGTTTTACGTTATATAAAGGCACCAGAAAAAAAAAAAAAAAAAAAATCACACGCAGTCCAATTATTACGTTAGAAAAAGAAAAAAATAAAAAAACAGAAAAAAAAAACAGACGGACCGATTCGGACGGAATTAGTTATTTACGCTAGTAGAAGAGGTGCCTCGTATCGCGTCGGACCGCATGCCGTTAATAATTAATATTAACAGATCTGACAGAATCGGGGCTGAAACGCCCGGCAGATGGCCGCTACAAGTAGCCGCATTTGTTCGTACGGTCGTTCGAACCCGCGCACTCGTGTCCCTTCCCTCATTCCCTATTCATTTTGCCTACTTTTCTTCCTTCTTCGGTTCGGCCCCTGATGCTCGCCCCCCTCTAACCCCTCAGGCGTTGTTTGCGCGGAACAGCAGAGCGGAACGGAAACTTCGCCCACCCCCGCTGGTGCAAACTGGCGGCCGTGTTTCTACGATCGTGACGTAAATAAATAATCGCGATACAGGTCATGTCCGTAGCCCGGGCTCGGCTGTTCTTCGTAGCGCGGCCCGGCCGGTGTCGTTCGGCTTCGAATTTCGCTTGCGCTTCTCTGCTGAATATTTCACGACGCAGCTGGCACGGCCCTCACGGCCGAAATCTTATGGCTCTGCCAGGGCTTGCGAAAATCGTCTACGTGTTAACGTCTCGCAGGGCGAGCGTGGGCTATGAATTTGCATTCCTCGACTCTTTGGCTAATTGCGAGGGAATAGCCACGTTCCAGCTACCAGCAACGCTACGCAGTGACCATTACTGTCCATTACTGTTCTTCGTTATTTCTTGATCAAAGAAATTTTAACCGTGTGAACAGGGTTCACGGAGTAACTTCGCGAGCTCGACTACAGTTTTAGAATCGTAGTCGCGCGTGAAAATTTTACGAAGCGGATCGCTGCGACTTTAATTCGATTTTCAACCGCTTGCGCTGGTTCCGCGGACCATAACGAGCGACCGGACACCGTATACAAACGATTCGTCGCTTTCTTCTTCTTTTCGAACTCGTCGGTGCGACATCACTCGATAGAAGCTATCAAAAAGTAATAAACTTGTCATTCGTTTTGCCTTGGTTACATTCAAATATACTTATACCTGAGAAAATATTGCAATTTCGGGCGAAAAATTCTCGACGTGCCGTGGCACCGTCGTTCCAGCACTGAGTTTCTACCGCTTCAACGAGATTGATTAAACATCTCATACAACTCATGTACACTCCTCTTTATACTGCTTTATATTACTATTTTATATTTTCTGTACCTTTCAAGCACATTTAATGTGATTAATAGTTCAAGAGGGGAATCTGTCGAGAGGATTGCAACAGGAGAAGGAAATCGTATTTCGACAAGAATAGATGATCGAAATATAATAAAGAAACTATACTTACGTAAGAAACTATAAGTGATTTCCATTGGATTTCCCATCGGCGGATTAAGAATTCATCGCGATGTTTCAGTATAATTGATATAATTTCACTCGGTCCCGGGCTTAATATGAATGAAAGAGCAGAGTGTCTTTCCTTAATAATTCCCGAGGCCGATATTAGCTCGGAAGAATGCTGAAGATAGAGACGAACGTGACGGGGGGAAGCTGTAAGTGAGAGGTTAATTAAAAGCGGCAAGCGAAAGGAGATATTCCAAGCGAATAAACATATCGAATGATCCAGCAATTAAGTACAAAGTACACCTCGAAGAGTTAAGTAATTCCGCGAAAGTAGAGGCATACCGTATCTTTCCCCTCCAGGCATCAAATTTCCAAATTTCGAAATCTCCTGTTATTTATATTATGAATTAAATTATGAATATACCTTTGCAGGTTACGTTCACCTTGTTGGCGAATCAAATTTGACAAATCTGGGCGAACGACTGAAAAGTGAAGTAATATTTCACTGCTTTCTTACTTTTATCATCGTACTCTCAATTAAATTAAATTCTGTGCAAGAAATGTTTTGACTGATCAAACCACGAACACGCAAGTGGATGTTATTAATCCAGTTTTTCTTGCAACTGTCACTCCTACGGATTGTCATAATTATTATACGAATGTGTATGTAAAACCTGTACCTTTATTAAACTGCGCAATCGTTGATGAATCTACATGTATAAATACTTTTAGTGCTAGACAAATACTTTATGTTAATTTTACGTTTAAATATAAATTTTAATAACATTTGTTTGAATATTATTGCATACATTTGAACATTCGGTTTTATTTTTATTGCAATGGCTCTCTAAACTTGTAGAAAAAGATGGTAAATTTGAAAAGGGTGAGTTTGATCTGCAAAAGGATGAATCTACATTTCAAAAAGGCGAATACTATCTGCAAAAGGATCAATTTCGAATGTTCAAATTTTACTAAAAATTTACTATAAATTGGACGGTCTTATTCGGTTTTATTTTCATTGCAATGGCTCTCTAAATTTGGAGAAAAAGATGGTAAATTTGAAAAGGGTGAGTTTGATCTGCAAAAGGATGAATCTACATTTCAAAAAGGCGAATACTATCTGCAAAAGGATCAATTTCGAATGTTCAAATTTTACTAAAAATTTACTATAAATTGGACGATCTTATTCGGTTTTATTTTCATTGCAATGGCTCTCTAAATTTGTAGAAAAAGATGGTAAATTTGAAAAGGGTGAGTTTGATCTGCAAAAGGATAAATCTACATTGCTAAAAGACGAATACTATCTGCAAAAGGATCAATTTCGAATGTTCAAATTTTACTAAAAATTTACTATAAATTGGACAATCTTATTCGATTTTATTTTCATTGCAATGGCTCTCTAAATTTGTAGAAAAAGAGGGTAAATTTGAAAAGGGTGAGTTTGATCTGCAAAAGGATGAATCTACATTTCAAAAAGGCGAATACTATCTGCAAAAGTATCAATTTCGAATGTTTAAATTTTACTAAAAATTTACTATAAATTGGACGATCTTATTCGATTTTATTTTCATTGCAGTGGCTCTCTAAATTTGTAGAAAAAGAGGATAAATTTTAAAAGGGTGAGTTTGATCTGCAAAAGGATGAATCTACATTTCAAAAAAAAAAAAAAGAATATTATTCGTAAAAGGGTTAATTTGTAGTGTTCAAATTTTTCTATAAATTGGACGGTCATAACGAACGTCCTTGATCTCGTCGAACGAACAAATGAACTGTCAGTTGGGCTACTGTTGCCTAGGTCGAAACCTGAAAACCCTGAAAAACAGGAAAGAACATCGCCTACAAAATTAACAACAGCGACGATCGATCGTTTTTCGGTTTCGTCGCATAATACGATGATTAATAAACGAGCTCTGACGTGGCGTGGGACGAGCGTAAAATCTACTTGACCCGCGAAACTGTCGCCAACGATGAAATTTCATCGAATGTCCGTCACATCGGAGAGAAAAACTGTCTCGTTCGTCTCCGAACGCGCCTTTCAACTTCTCTTTTTTTTTTTTTTTTTTTTTGGAAGCATTCTTTCACAGCAATGCGATTTCCTTAAACGAACTCAAACAAGCAAACTGATCGTACGAATAATAATTTTTCATTTCGATAGAGGATACTTCGACTCGAGGCGAGTCGAAACGCGTGCTTTGCAGACGGGCTGAACTTTCGCATGATGCAATATGACGTACAAAGAAAATTCATAAATAAACGAACGGTGTAGTTAGTTGCGTTTCACAATGGAAACGATGCTTTAGAGATCGTTCGAACACAGTATTTTGGCTTTTCGTACTCAACCACTTGCGCTGGCAATTGATTGCGGACGATAACGAGTGACCAAAACCATAATACAACAATTCGTCGCTTTCTTTTTGAACTCGTGACACTGCTGAATAGAATTGTAGTATGACATTACTGGATAGAAACGATTGAGAAGTAATAAATTTATTATTCGTTTTGCTCAGAACTGAGAAAATATGGCGATTTTGGGGACACAAAGTTCCCGACGTACGTGGCAAGAGGTTAACAACCGATGAACATCTAATTTACTTACTTACTGATTGCATAAATGCAATCAGAGGCACCGAGAGTAACGAAACTGGAGACGCGTGGCACGTGGGAAATCGCGAGATAGTGAAAAGGGAGGAATGACAAGTAAGCTCACTCGAAACTAAAGAAAACTCTCGCTACGATCACCGAGAGTGATTCGTAGAACAAATTTGATCGTTCTCGAAGATGAAATTCTTGCGCGTTATCCGCCGTGGCCGTGGGAAGAGGATGGGGCTGGCTGAGAGGGAAGCCGGGAGAAAATGACGGAAGAAAGGGGAAGGGAACCACGAACAGACGAAAACGAGAAACCTCAAACGTGCTCGGTGCGCAGCAACGATAACACGGGAAAAGTCCCGGGGAATTTTGAGAATTCCCGTAGCCGGGCGAATCGACACTGGACGAGAGCGGGGAGTGGGGTGGGAGGGGGGACACGACGATCGAGCTTTAATAAAGGCGAAGCTGGAAAAGTGTCGCGGAACATTCCTTTATCGTTATTGAACGTTCGAAATAGTTCACGCACTCGGCCGCGGTAATGAGCTTTTAATGAGGGTGTGATCGGTTATAGCTGGGGCGAAAAGTTGCGGTAATTACCGGTGCGTGCGTTTGAACGGAGTTTAATGAAAAGCAATATCGCGGAAATTCGATAGAGCCGGCGAGAATCGAAGATGGAAGGGCGAAAGAGAATCGAGAGAGAGAGAGAGAGAGAGAGAGAGAGAGAGAGAGAAGGTCGCTGCGCTCGCTACTGCTACTTCCCTGCAAGAAGCGATGCGCGAGAAATATTAATGAAGCCTGGCTACTGAAAGGATTGCCGGAGATGGTTATCAGCCAGTGCCGTTCTTAATTAATAGAAAGCTTCCGCGATCGCGAATTACGTAGGGAAAACGCTTGTACTATGCGTGAGCCGTCATCACGCTAACCATAGGGGAACTGGCGATGGTCTAGCAAAATTTCTGTTTCACGAAAATTGGATTACATCTAATTTCTTCTTTCTTGATCCTCTTTTTTTTTTTTTTTTAAATCGCAATCAGATTTTTAGTTATTTCCTTCATTAATCCTCCCTTTTTCTTGTTTAATCACAATCAGATTTTTAGTTCTAGTATTAACTATAGTATATTATTATATATTTATATATTATTTATAGTATTTTGTAGTGTATTATTATATATTTATATACTATTTATAGTATTTTACAGTATATTTGTACAATTTAGTATTATATTATATATTATTATATATTTATATATTATTTATAGTATTATATAGTATATTATTATATATTTATATATTATTTATAGTATTATATAGTATATTATTATATATTTATATATTATTTATAGTATTTTACAATATATTATTATATATTTATATATTATTTATAATATTTTACAGTATATTATATATTTATATATTATTTATAATATTTTACAGTATATTATATATTTATATATTATTTATAGTATTTTTTACTGTATATTATATATTTATATATCATTTATAGTATTTTACAGTATATTATTATATATTTATACATTATTTGTACAATTTAGTATTACTTATAATACTTAAGTTACCTAAATTTCTAGTTTATCGGCTTTCCCCAACTTTGATTATTTCATTTGATTATTTTGTCACTGGGAACAAGAAATCAATCGGAGGATTAATTTTTCATTAAAAAAAAGGAACGTCGTATTTGAAAATATGCAAGCGAAAATTAGAAATTTTAGCCGAGAGTTATACTTCTCTTCCTCTCCAAGTTGCAAGCTATTAATTGATTCATCCTCTGGGCGACGATTTGATGACAGAACTCTCGAGAAGTTCGATTAAAACGTAAATCGGTGGGCGTGCTGTATGCGAACTGAGCGGATCGTCGAAAATTTCGCGTGATCAACAGTGTAAATAAATATTGGTCTGCGGTAAAAAAAAAGAAAAAAAAAAAAACAAAACACTGTGCCATTTTCATCACCATACGCGTATTTACGGGGTAACGAGGAAATATTTGAACGAGCATTTGTCGCGAAATATTTCATGGTAAACGAGTCAACAAAATTTCCTAACGAGTCAACAGAAAACGCAATTGAAATTAGCGAGAAAGAAAAACGCATTATCGGTCGCGAATGTCGAAATCGAATGAAAATAATGAAATCGTCCCGCAGGCGGTCGAAAAGTCCCGGTTTTCCCACGAGCGAAATCAACAGAAACAAACAAACAGTCGAGCGAAATTTAACGAAATTCACTTTTGGCCACGGTAAATTGGAAACGAACGCAATTTGTTTTTCAAAATTATCACACCGAGGGGGGGGGAGGGGGGGGGGGGGCACATTTCTCGATGTGTAACGAAGAACGAAATATTTCGTTCGATTGTTGTTCTTCCACTCTTTCGGCCTTTCGCTTCAAAGGGAGTAAGATCTTAAAAAAAAAAAAAAAAAAAGAAAAAAGGAACTTTGTTATCAGCGCACGTTTCGATGCAGCTGCCTTTCGTAATTTCACTCTTCAATTATCTGTGAAACATCCCGAGGGCCAAAGTTATTCGAGAGACCCTCCGCGAGAGCCTGATTAAGGGCTTCATTTTACGTCAGGAAGGTCACCTACGTTAAAGGGTCCCCTCGCCACTTCTCCGCGCTCCTGGAAGGTGGGAGCGGAAAAAAGAAAGAAAAAAAAAGAAAAGAGAGAAAAAAAAAAGATTTTACGCAGTGGCGAGGAGGGTCTTGTTTATTATGCAGTAAGATGAAGTTCTGTGAAACTGGAATACAAAACGGGTGGCGGGGCCGTGTCTTTTCCCATTAGCGCTGACTGTTACGCCGCTATTGAAATTCCAAAAGAGGAATAACCTTCATTTGAGACGGTTCGAGATAAGGCCAAAGTTCGAGGAAAGGCAAACACGTGCTCGCGTTGGTTATCCAATTTCCAGCCTGGATATGTGTACACGCTTCCCATACAAATGACGCCTATCTTCCTCGTTGCGTTGCTCTATGGACTTAAGTACAGCAGTTCGAAAGATATATTTTAAAGATAAGGGCGCGACGACTGAAATCAGAAATTTATTCGGTAGCAGCCTGCCGCGAAAAGTTGCTCCGAAAAAAAGGTAAAAGGCAAACAGATTCGAACGATATTCAATAATCTGTAGAACATACTGGAGCGAGCAACAAGTTCTTCCGTTTATGCGCAAAATTCAGTTACTCCACGGCAGCTTGTTGCAGACTTCGTAATAAAGGCTATTGTGCTGTGTACTATTGGCTGTGCCAGCTATGCGACTGCTAACGTCGGCTTAAGTAAAACAATCGGTCGTTAAAATGGACAAATATGTAGAACTCGTGACGCAACACTGTCACGTCTAGTTTGCTAAACAACCAGCATAGTACACGAAATGGCTGAACGTGTCGAATAATTGAAATGAAAAACTAACTTCTACACGCGCAAGTACGCATGTACCATATTATAGTCGTATACTGTGTTGAACTTTAATCAACCCACAGAAATGTCGTTACGAGCATCGCTGACGTTCGAGACATTCTCATCTTTCCACTTTTGAGAGTGGACAGCCTCGTTCGAGGCGGACGAAAGGGAACATTCCGGATTTTATGCATTCAACGCGTTAACGCTCGACGAGATTAATACATCGGTTAATTCTGTCTCCGAGCTATAATTACTTTGGAAGTAATTATGAAACGTTAGAATTTGGTAATTCGCATCAGCTGTCTAAGTTTCGGCTCGTGCTCCGTGGCCATGTCGACAAATTCCCACAGTAAGGGAAGTCTTTTGGCCGTTCGGCGAGACGCGTGAACTTTAAACGACCGCGAATAACCCTGGAAAATCCAGGTGTCGCACGAGCTACGAAGATGCATTTCACCCTTTTGGTCAATTTCTCTTCTTCGTTTAAATAAATTGAACGATATTTTGCCACTGTGTTCCTCGAGTATATATGTACAAGTAAACAAACGAAATGTTTCTTTTGAGAAAGGAATGGAAAAATCTGTACATCTTTGACAAATCTTCAAACTGGAAATTTCTCAAGAACGAGACCTCGGATTAAACAAATTTGTCTTTTGTCCACGATTTATATTTGTATGCAGAATCATCTCCAAATCAGTGTATGGGACGATCGTCGTGCAATTATTTTGAATAAAAGTTTTTCTTGATATTTGTATGATCATAAAATGAAATACTATGACAAATCGAAATGTATTGTTTAAACAACAAATATATTTTTGACCACCTTTTCGAATGCTCCTGCTACGTAGGTCATTGAAAAGGTCGTTAAAAAGATAAAATAAAAGGAAACCTTGAATAAAATCCACTTACAATTATAGTACAACATATAGTAGATAATTCGAATTAATTGAGAGACAAATTCCAAATCGAATGACTGACCAGTCTAGAAACATCAAATTTGCGATCGAAATGTCACGAGCCAATTAGAAATTAAAACAGTTTTCAAACTGTTTAACTTTTGTCACGTAAAAGTGTACACGTCTAATAATCAGGCAGATGCTGTAAAATTTTCATCATGGTACTCTTCACCTGGTACGCAATTCGAGAGCTTTCACTTGAATTAATGCAAATTAATCCATTTGTACGTGTGCAGGCTCGATCTAATTATCATCGTTTGCTATTTTCAAGCTTCTGTACAGACGAGAATTCCACTTATTATCCAAGTTATTTTGAAATTCTGACAATATTGATTCGTTGATTTTCAACGTAGTTAATTGTATTATAATTTGATCAAACTGTACTATAAAGTATTCTCGCCTCTTTTTAAAACTTTTCAGTAATATTTAATTCGTTTTTTAATGGTGTTTTCACGGTACAAACGAAAGGCAGTTCTTCACTTAGAGGCGGGGAATTAAAATAGAGCATTCGAAGCAAGCAAACGTATATTAACAATAAAAATATAAACATAAAAATTATATTTATATGAAATTAATTTCAATTGTATTTATATGATATTAAATTTTATAAAGTTATACAAACGTAAACATTGCTCGACATATAATTTAAATAATTAATTAATTAATTCTATTGTAAACAACTAGACAATTAAAATAATTATATATATATATATATATATATACACACATACACACACATGTAGTAACATCTGTATACGATAGAAAAAAAAAAAAAAAAAGAGAATTATGGAAAGTACATACATACAAGAGGAAATCGAATAAGAGATTAGAGGCAGGCCGGCGAACTAGCGTTAATAAAAGGCAGAGGGAAAGGAGGAAGGAAATTAGAGTAGCAAAGCCAAGATTTCACGAAGGGTGAACTCATTTGGGGATGAATCCGTGCCTCTTCTTCCTCGTATTTTCCTTTATCTTCTCCGCCTCCTTCTTCGTCATCCCGATCCCTTCTTCCTTCTTTTCCTTTTTTTTTTTTTCTTTCTTTTTCTCCTAAGCTTTTTACGCTTCAATATTCTCATTTCTATCGCATTTCCGCGGAGCTTTGTGAAATGACGAAGACAGCGGCCGGGCGAGGTAGGGATTGAAAAATTCTAATAAAAACGATTTCACCGACCCCGGCCTGACCCCGAGAAGGAGGAGGAGGAAGATCGAAATCGATTTCCCCTCTACGGGGAGGACGATTGTCGAGGGAGAGAAGAGCCGAAAGTTTAGTAACACGGCGTTGTACGATTTTGCTTTCCATTCCTTGGCGGCAGGTAGCTTGGGATTTGCATCAAAATCGAAAATTTCGGGAAGAGAGAAAGAACCGGTGGAAAATATTCCCTTCGTAACAGTTACAACCAAATTGTATTACGCGCTCGAACAAAGCGAAACTGTCTTGAAAACCTTTCCGATCATTGAGTTTACGTAAATCGGAACAAAAAGAAAAAGAAAAAAATTAATTCAACCGTCGACGTCGAGGGCAACAATAACAATCTAATTGAAAAAAAAAAAAGACAATCAAAGCTCCGATCACTACATCGAATATTTCACGTTAAATGCTTCTTTCTTTTTTCCTTTTTTTTTCTTTTTTTAATAGATTTAATTACCTACGCAACAAACTGCCCGTACAACATCGCGCGAATGATGCAATTGCGTGCCAACGAATCGGGCGAGCATTACGAACGATCGAGCAATGACGACAGCGTGAAAAATATATCGTCGGCCCAGCACGGAAAACTTCACGAAGAAAATTTCGAGCGGGTAAACTCGTTATTTCTGTAAATAGAAACAGTATTGATACACGCCGCTGCCCGAACGAATATTTTCATTTCCGTTATTACACTCGTGATTCACGCTCCAGATATTACTTTCGCGAGTACTGGCTGGCTACTTTCCCGCGAGTAGGCGAATTCGGATTCGTTCGAATGTTTTTCACGATTTTCTGACGATCGTGCGTTTCATTGGTTTTTCATGATTTCGCGCGAGATGTAAATTCACCGGTCGTTCGACTGGCCGCGCGTGTGAAACGTACACCTCTCAATGAAAATTACAAATTGTTTCCGATAACGATAATAATAAATAGAATGTCCAGTCGGCAAATTCAAACAGAAGGACGTTTTGTCGTTGTTATTAATCATGGCACGTTAATGTACATTTGAATAAATCACAAGTTTATCGATATATTTCTCATAAATTTTGTCAACAGGATTTTTCTTTTTCTTATTAATTCTAAACTCTGTATCGATACAATTGACTGAAAAAAAAAAAAAAAGGAAAGATCGATCAGAGACAGATATTTATTGCCCTCGATAAAGAGTGAAAATTGATGGCTGACTAAACGTCAGTTTAAACAGGGACTGACCGACAGACGTTGATCGATGAAAATGTTGTTGCTTGTTGATTTCATTGCGACGAAAACATTCGTGTACACTCGGGGGAGAATTTACAAAAACTATCGATTCTAAATTGATGGAATTTCGATCGTGATCCTTCCTTGCACTTCAGAATACACAGCGCTAAATATAAGTACAGTGTCACTTGAGAAAATGAACTCCTCTGCAACTCTATAAAACGATACGTTCGATTTTCCCAGTTCGAATTGGACGTTAGAATTTCAGGCGGGTTTCACCAGGGTAATCGATTTTAATGTGGAAAAGTTATAGAGGAAAGCTGCGGTGGCTTTCGACGAAAACGGAAACTGTACCTACTACCCGCGGAACAGTCGTTGAATAAGTAATAGAATCCCACGTTCCGCGGGAACAGAAATAAGAAGCCAGAAACAAGCAAAGCAACTTTGGATCTTAATCTACGGTTTCTAAATGGAGATATTATTGAGAGGAGAATATATAAATGTAGGTTGAGCGAGTGATTAAACTTCGTCCGGGAGGATGGGGCAGAAATAACGAATCAACGAGATGTCTATCGAGAAATAAGAAGTAGTTTCTTCATTGATCAACGGTGACCTCTTTACTCTCGGCACGTCGAAAGTAATTCGCGTCAAAAGAATCCTCTTTTACGTCTTTTAACCCGACTATTCCAAGATACGTATCCGTTCGAATGCCTTATCGATTACCGGGTTTTTCTTTCGAATTGCTTTCGCAATGTATCCGAGACTCTTCTCGTGGCCGGCCAGTTCCTTCTTTATGAAACGAGGTTGATGAGTTTCAGGCTGTCTTGAACCGATGGCAGGTTAATCGAAGTAATCATTATGTAAAAAGCTTTGACACGCAAAGCGAGTACATAAATTATGGTACAGAGATTCCTAGACTTGGTACTTGCTACCTGTTTCATAAATTACACTTGGATAGCTTTGACGTAACACTGCGCGTGCTCGTAACGTAAACCCGGCAGCCTTTGACGTAACATTTGTATGGTGTATACGCTGAAAGCGTCTTGTTTTCAAATTACGCGCCAAGCCACAAGATCTTATTTTATTCTCTACTTCATTCTTTCTTTCTTTTTTCTTTTTTTTTTTTTNTTTTTTTGAAATTGTGGTACAATTGTACTCGTGAAAGAGAATCTTAAACGAGAAGGTACATACGTAATCGAAAATATTCAATAGCATTTGAAGTAAATATTCAATAAACGAACAAAGTATATCGCGCTTTATAGTAGTTCTCTGTCAGAATAATGCAAGAACACTTCATTCGATATGTATTATCGTTTAAACAATAAAGAAGAAAAGACATAATAATTCCAATGTAAAATATTCGCACACGTTCATTTGTAGCTCAGATATTTCGCAGAATACATTCTGTTTGCGAAATTTAGGTGCGAGTTAGTGCTCCAAACGTTCAACGTCCTCGTCGTTGCCTCAGTTTCTCGTGCGATTGCGACGTGGAAATATTATATTCACACAGAAACGCCAAGAGGAAATGATCTTTCGCAATGGAGCAAGGAAATTCGTGTCGCAAAATTAAAAAAAATATTAAATTTAGACAAAAGCATTTTAATCGTAAAATTAATAAATTTAGGCAAAAGCACTGTACTTCAATGTTAAATTTAAATAAAGGTACTGTACTTGAATGTTAAATTTAAAAAAAGGTACTGTATTTAAATGTTAAATTTAAGTAAGAGTATTGTACTCAAATGTTAAATTTAGGTGATAGTACTATACTTAAACGTTAAATTTAGGTAAAAGTACTGTACTTAAATATTAAATGCAAGTAAAATTAGGTAAATGTAAAAATGTAAGTAAATTTAGGTGAAAGTACTATACTTAAATGTTAAATTTAGGTAAAAGTACTGTACTTGAATGTTAGATTTAAGTAAAAATACTGTACTTAAATGTTAAATTTAAATAAAGGTACTGTACTTAAATACTAAACTTAAATAAAGGTACTGTATTTAAATGTTAAATTTAAGTAAGAGTATTGTACTCAAATGTTAAATTTAGGTAATAGTACTATACTTAAACGTTAAATTTAGGTAGAAGTACTGTACTTAAATGTTAAATTTAGGCAAAAGTACTGTATTTAAATATTAAATGTAAGTAAAAGTAATACTATCAGTGTTAAAGGTGGTAGAAGAGTTTTACGAAAAATGCCACAAGATCCAATTTGAGTGCAACAAAATTGACAGCACTCAAGATACACATATAGGGGGGGGGGGGGGGGGGGGGGGGGGTGGTGCATCCACGAAATATTCGCAGATTATTAAGAGAGTGTGGTTCTCGTGGTCGAGTTTTCCGCGCAGAAAGCCATTTATCAATGAAACGAATAGAAGAGAACGAAACTTTACATTTGGCGAAAGAGTTTATTTGCGAAGGAAGCAGATCGGTAGAAATGCAATTTTTCTCGATGAAAGTAAATTTAACATTCATCAGTTAGATGGACGACGTATCGATCTGGCGGGAAACGAAATTAAAGAACGAAGAGTCAAATGTAAATCTGAAACCCACGTTCAAACACGTAAAACTATAAATACTTGTTTTGGGGAGGAAATGTATTTTGGTAGCTGTGTAGTTTCAGCGTTATCAATCTTGTTTTTGTTGAACGAATTATGGATGAAAACTATGTTATAGTATGTTACACTTTTATAATGCATTATAGCATATTTTTAATGAATTGAAATATTTAGTTAAATGGAACGTATATTTATAATGTATTACTACGTTTATTTATTAAAACACAATTTGAAAGAAAGCTGGTCTAGAAAGTAGAGATTGAGGAGACTTGAACTTTATCAAGGTAACATAAGTCTCAGTTAGAACCGAGTTTTTTTATTATCATCCCAATTGTCTTACATCACTGATCAATCTTAATCAACCTTTGAAAATATATGGAACCAACTGGAGGGAAAAATTAGGACAACTCTCATATATTCCAAGGAAGCTATTTGAAGAAAAACAGTATCAAGTATATCCAAACATGGTTTAAAATGAGAAAAGTCACACGAGAAAGGGATTATGCTACAAAATATTAAAAACCTCGTGTAGACTAAACTTTGTTTAACAATAAAAATTATTATATTTCCAATAACATTCGAATATGTTTCCAACTATCGAATATGTTTCCAAATTATCGTTTCGCTTCTTCCTTAATATCGAGACGACAATGCCCATGAAACAAATCGTTTTCGCAGTACTGCGAACTAGCAAGTCCGATGTGACAAAACGCAGACTTCATTTGCTCACTGTACGTTTATTTCAAAAGTATGGTGCCGAAATATTTTCAAGTGACTCACTCGCATATTATCTTTAAACTTTAGTCTAATTACGTTACACTTTCCCCATCGAGCCGGTCGAAAACCGTGCCAGCGACGTAACGGCCAATGATGTGAGACACGTTAATTAACAAAGACGCCGTCGAAACGAATGAGGGGGCGCTGCGGTTGCCGCGTGAACGTAACGGGTAATCATAAAATCGAAAGCGTACGTCGGGGCACGAGCAGAATGCGTATTAGCGGCATATCTGGAATAATCGATGAGTCGGCATTCCGTATTTAAAGGCATTTCGCGTATTATAAGGAAAGAGCCTCTATGCATTCCCTCTCTTTCAGGCCCGTTGGGGCAAAATCTATTGGTAGCTACGCCCCTGACCGACGCGGCGCGGCGCGGCCTCATTTCTCTCCTTAAGCTGCCGCGTACAACCGAGCATCCTAATCGCTTTATTGCTCCCGTGGAATATAATCGGTTGGCGGAGAGGACCCGCTGAGGAAGGATGGTCGGCCAGCTTTCCAGCTGCTTGCTCCTTCAGCATCGAAGAATCAGCGACCGAGGAGGAAGCTGGCCGAGGAGGATCCGGTTACTCCTCCCTCTCCGAGTATACCGGGAGGAATGCACGGCATTCCCGGTATTTCCACCGTTGAAAAGCTGCGCTGGTCTCTTCGGTTTCATATCCACTGCTGGATACCTTCTTCCTTCTTTCTTTCTTTCTCTCTCTCTCTCTCTCTTTCTTCTTCCATCTCCCCAGGAGATGCACTTACGCGCCGCGCGCTGGCCCGTGCTTCAACCGGTATCGCAAAAAAATTACAAGTTTATCTTGCAGTTGGGAGGAGGGGGGAAAAAAAAAGAAAAAAAATTTATTTACTCGCTTCGCTCGCGCTTGGCAAATCCCGAGTTCAATCGCCGCCACGTATTTCAATGTCTCGCGCCTGCTAAGCAGTCAATCCGCTCGGAAACTCTTCCGATCCGCCCGCTCTTCTTGTTTATTCTCCGTGCCTCTGGACGCGGACCCCCGCTCGGATAAACAGCGATAAATTCGCCATTCGAAAGGCAAGGAGTTCGACGAATTATTTGGAGAGGGAAGCGATTTTCTTGCGACAACTGTTCGATACCTATCAATTCATTTATTTCTCTCGAACACTATAGTCGTATATTTAGAAAATTTGTTGTTTTTACTTTAATTTATCGTCCGCGCGAGCAAACGAACGTTTTGCATCACGTTTGCGTGACGTAAAAATTTGGGCAAGTTGATCCCGATTTTCAATCGTCGAGCTACGCTGAACGTGAACGGCCGAGAGAAACTGAAACTGATTATTCGAAATTGAAAATTACGCGGAGCGATGCACTCCTCGCTTAATGCACCATCGGGGAAAGCAGGAGTCGAGCGGAGAGAGGCGCAGTTTCGCGCAAAGTGAAAATTACGATGGCCAATCGAAAACTGCGTAGATTGCCCCGATATACGTCAAATAAAGCGTTTCCCTGTTGCGACAGAGGAGACGACTTAACGACTGATTAATAGCACCTGTCTACCAACGAGATTGTCGTGTGTATTTATAAAATGTACAATGTTGTTGTCAATTAATTTATTGTAACCTGTTTCTTCTACGTCTTTTCAAATTTTTCAATTGAATGTCGTTTCAATTGTAATGTAATTCTACTTAATTTCAAAATTGGCGCTTTTGCTGGTCACGAGGCTTATACATCACAAAATGGCTGAATATAATTTTCATTTGTCTGACAAATGAGTAAAATATAGGAATGAAATGAAATAAACGAAATGCATGAACATATCAATAAATGAGTGAATAAATTATAGAAACAAACTGGAATAATATCGTTGAGCATAGTTAACATGGCAGTTTCATCAAGTTTGCAGTGATTATTCATCAACCAATTTTTTTTTTTTTTTGTAATTAAAATTACCAGTATCTTCGTTTCAAATTTTTATCAGGTTACGTATTTACAGGTTAGTCGTTTAAAAGAAACGACGAAGAGTCTGATGGCTCTGTCAATAATAGAGACGAACTTCTCATATATTCACACACTATCTTTTTTTTTTTTTATACAAATAGCAGATCTTCGCGGCAACTCAGCTACGGATTTTTGGAAATTTTCACGCAAATGCAAACGCTGTATTAGTCGCGAACGTGTCAACAACATTTATACAAGCGTCTGGTTTAAATACAAAAGGGTCCGATCCGATAGAGAAGGCAGAAGCACTTTGACGCTGGAAGCAATATACGTCTGACTATAGGCAAGCCGCTACCACTTGCTCCCTTCCTTTTCCCGTCTTCCTTTGTTTCTTATTCGCGCTTCACTTGTAAGATTCATACCTTCTCGTATTGTTTCGCGAGATTCAATACGTGGATTATTACTTGGAGAAGGAACACCCGGCAGAGAAATCTCTGACGTTTCGACGATGGAATTTTTTAAGAGAGACGGCGCAGAGAAATACAAGGTGGTCACCGAAAGACTGAATGATATAAAACAGTATATGAAAGTAACATTTGCAAATACACGCCCTTTTAGTTTTTTATTATTTTATTTGAAAATATAATTTTATATATAATATAATTATGATGTTATAATATAATATATAATATTATGATGTTGTATGTAATATAATATATAATATTATTATAATTATAATACGGAAATACAATTATACGTAATATTATTATATTATAATATAATATATATAATATTATTTAATTTAATATATATAATACAATATTATAGAAACTATTATATATAATTTAATATATATAATATAATATTTTATTCGGAAATACAATTTTATACATAATGTTATATTATAATATAATATAAAATATTATATAATATTATAATATTATTTTATTTGGAAATACAATGGATTTTTTCAGGATTACGTGTGAAAAACAACATTTCTCAAATGACTACGATTTTTCTGCCCACAAATACCGGCTCTTTCCACAAACCTTTTCCAGTTTTTCAGTGGCCATCCTGTAGAATCCGAGATATTCTCTCGAAGTCTCGTACCCGAGAGTTGAAATTGCCCATCCCTGTGTACATTTAAATGATGAAGTTTTCACTGTCGCGAATATATTCAACTAAAGTTGCTTAACTCCTTCCGCGGACCATAACGAGTGACCGAACCCGTATAATTCGTCGCTTTCTCTTTCTTTTCCATCTCACTCGACAGAAATTACTAAGAAGCAATCGACTTATCATTTTTTTTCGTCTAATATACTTAAAACTGAGAGAACATTGCTAATTTGGGATCGAAAAATTATCGACGTGCGTCATTCTAGCAGAAGAAAAAGTTGAAAAAAAAAAAAAAATACTCGCTGGAACGTACTCACTGAATCGCGCGTGTTATCCCGAAGGCGGCGGCTGATTTCGAAATCTTGGCAAACCGCGCGTATGCAAAGCACACGTACGTGTGCGCCGGCAGTGTTTTCACGGAACAAAGCGGGCTGTTCATTCGTTTCGCCGGCATCGAAAATCGGCAAGTTGCCAGGCGTGTTCCTCCTTTAATCCGGACGTAACGGCCGAGAGATTTCGCGATTACAGTGGAGAAATGGCGGAAGAACGAGTGGTGACGGCGGTACGCACTGGTAAACGGTCGTAAAAATCATCTTAAACTAAAAACGCCTCGCCCTCTTGGCGAAATACACGAGCTGTCTCGTGTAACCACGCGCAAACGTCCAGCTACTACGGGCGAACAAGTCTCGCCGACAGGTCGTCTTTCTTTCATTCAGGCCGGGATTTTTCAACCATGTTACCAGCTCTCTCTCTCTCTCTCTCTCTCTCTCTCTCTCTCTCTTCTTGTCGCGCAAGAGCGTCACGTTAATTGAGAGGGAAGAAAAGAAACGGCGAAAACCAGTGAGACGTCCCGACAAGCGCGTTACACGACACGAGAAGCATCCTGCATGTTCATTTTACATTCAACTGCTTCTTGCTCCGCAAGCGTTCTGCTCTCATTCTCACAAGGGAAATAGGTTGCCACTCGCTGCAGCCGAGCGGTTCGAAGCAATTCTCTCTTTAAAGCGAAACGCTAATGAGGAGTGAATACTTCATACGCGATAAACAGGTATCCTGCGAAATAGATACAAACCGAGCGGAAACGCTCCGCACCGAGGATCGTTCAGTTTTTCAACTTCCGTTTGTTCCGTTCGCCGAGCAATTCCCTCCGAAAAGGAGGTTGCACCCGATCCCGCTCTGCGGTGAAATTATACAGCCCCTGGGCGGAAAGTTTTCGATTCCGCTCAATGATACAAAATTCTCTGAAAACGTTTGAATTTTCGTGCTGCGGGTTGCCGTGTCGTTTTATACCGTTGGAACTTAACTGAGGCGTAAACGCTTGGGGGGGGGGGGTTAATGCGGAACAAACAACAAGGGTCAAAAGTAATTATTATTATTGATAATAGTGATCATTAGTGAAAAAACAAAGAAGGCAAAGGAGGAAACAAAATATTATGCGGGGAAAAGTTTTCGATGATGAACTCTATCTTAATGTTCTATTGGGTTTCGGAATTACAACGTTATTTAATTGATATTCGCTATTGAAAGAAGTATAAAATATTCACGTCGATGTTATTCGGAAAATATAAAGAGAAGAGTTGCAGAAATGATTACCCAGTCAGTTATTTGGAATAAAAAAATGTGTCTAATTATAAGAGACGTGGTCGTCCTCGTGTAACAAGGAAACAAGATAACAAAAGATTGCGTGTAATGTGTCAGAAATATCAGACATTCTAAAATTAATATCTGCTCGTGTCGTCGATTTATCTACACCTGAGAAATATAACTCACCGTTCGAATGAAATTAAGGGAATGAGAGTCTCCAGAGATATTCTCTCATAGTAGAGATAAATAAATCTCTTATTGTCAACGAATTTGTGTGTAATACTATTTAGAGTACAGAGTGCTTGGAAAAAAGTGATTTTTTCTTCACAATTTTCTTTCCAATACTCTCAGACAGAGATCTGAACTAATAGAAATAATAACTATTATACATTGTGTTTTTATACGTGTTTCAATAGGTGGCGCAATTTTTTCCAAAAAGTTTGGTCATTTTTCTTATCCTACAAGGTTCAATTAAAAGATTTAGCCAATTTTTCTTTTTCTTCTTTTCTCATCCGAATTTTTGTCACAAAACTGAATATATTAGATACTTGGTTTTATTATATTTTCCTCTATTTATTTGAATCTTATCTGAATAAATAGAATAATAAAATTTAATTTCTCTTTTAATATATTTATGTTTAATTATATTAATAATAATTGGTAATTTTATAATAAAATGATTTATTATGAATTTTCAATAATTTTATTAATTAGACGTTTAAATATTATAAAAAATTCAACAAAAATAACTAGAATTTTATATTATTCAATTTCATTTTTATCAATAATCAAGATAGACTGAATCAATTTTATATTTGTAACAAATTATTTATAATTCGCACTTACCAACGACCAAAGAAATTTAACCTTCGAATTTGAAATTTCAGATTCTTTTCAATTTTGACAAACTGCAATTTCTTTCTTTTACTTCGAAACTTGTATAGCTCAATGTTACAAGACAAGGGATAATCTTGCGCTGGCAACTGATTGCGGACCATAACGAGTGACCAAAACCGTATACAATAATTCGTCGCTTTCTTTTTAAACTCATCTGTATAATATCACTGGATAGAAATTATTGAGAAGCAACAAATTTATTATTTGCTTTGCCTATTTTGTTTTACTTAAATATATAATTTTACTTATTATAACATGTTATATGCTATAATATATAATATATAATATGTTATAACATAACCTATGTTATGCCTGATATAACCTATATTTTCGTTAAATACATTGACGTTTAGTGTGTTTGTTGTTAAATTATATTACAGATTAAAACTGCATTAACTTTTGAATAAAATAAAATTTTCTACAGCGTCAGAAAATGACATTGTTATAGGTATCCTTAACCACTTGCGCTGGCAACCGATTGCGGACCATAACGAGTGACCAAAACCGTATACAATAATTCGTCGCTTTCTTTTTCTTTTTGAACTCGTCGGTATGATATCACTGGATAAAAATTATTAAGTAATAAATTTGTTATTCGTTTTGCCTGAGTTATACCTAAAATAACCGAGAAAAACTGCAACTTTGGGACGAAAAATTCTCGACGTGTGTGGCAAGAGATTAAGCAAGCAGAAAGATCGTAGAGGGAGGAATCGATTCGCTGAATTAGAAAATAAGAACGACGAGAGTGTTTCAGGAACGCAAAGTATCAATTTCGATCGAGCTGACAGACGGCTCGCGCGCATCGATGCACGAAAAGGGAATAATCGAATACCAGGGGAAAGGGGGGTGGGGGGCTATAAACATCGATCGAGCCCGGCAAAAGCGTTTGCCCCATTGTTGTGTAAATCTTATCCCGTCGTTTGCCGCGCATTGTTGATGAGCCAAGTCCGCCCCCCGTTTGCTCGAGCACGAGCGGCATAATGGCCGGGCCGGCGATCGTAAGTCGCCGGGTAATTCACGTGAGCAGCTCGAATTATTTTCCATAAAGCTACTTGACTGCTGATGGGTGGGTAGCTCCGAACTTGAACATAGTTCGAGTACGCTGCTCTTGCTATAACGCAAGAAAGTTCTACTACGGAGAATGAGGAAGCGTAGTTTGGAGTTTCGCTGCCAGCCCCCGAAACTCCCGCAACGTGCATCAGGGCCCCTCTTTATTCCCGGTGCCGCGAGTGGCAAAACAAACGAGCCACAGGGACGATCGCGAGTCGAATCGAATCGAATCGAAGAGGCAAACTTCAGTGAATTTTTTCGCCGGCCGAGAAATTACACTTCGCAGCAGCAAGCTGCCTCGTTCTCAAAAAAAATTGAACGAGAATGGATTTCGTCGATGAAGATACGAAGATAGTGCCGCTTTCACGCGCGCGGAGCAAATTAGGAAAGTTTGGACGAACGGGTATCTCCGTATCATCCGGCTGACAAATGCTACGAATATTTCGGGACTCTGCCGTTGCATTGAATACTAATTGACGTTTTGAGACTAAGGCTGCACGTACGTGCCCCCCCCCCCCCCCCCCCCCCCCCCCCCCCCCCCCCCCATCTAACTCCCTGGTGAAGCGCGTCGCGGAAAATTGACGAAAGTTAAAACGAGCGACGAGCGTTATTAAATTTCGGATGAACTATCCGGGTTAGAGTTTATGTGAAATATCATTCACGTTTCACTCCTCTATTATATCCGTATCAAATGAATATAATTTTCACCATCTCGGCGAAAGGTCAAAGTCTGTTAAGGTTAATTTGAAAGAAAAATACAAGTATAATTTTCGTACATCCTGCACGATTTGGCCATCTGTTTGTGCGAAAATTGTGTCACGCTCGAGTTTGCAAAATCGATCGGAGGAGAAGGTTCTCGAGGACGTTCATGACTTTTATTAGGGAGCGTGGAAGAAATTGGCGAGGTGGATTTGGTTGAAACGGCATCCGAAGTAAGTCAAATTGAATCCGAGGATGATATCGCTGATGAAGACTGCGAGGTTCAGAATATTACAAAGAGAACTGAGCGCGGCCAACGAACTGAAATCACTTTTTCTGAATGAATAGTCGAAAATTAAAAAACGAGCTGGAAAATTGCTTATCCCTGTGTCATTTTTACCAAATTTACAAAGACCATGCAAGGACAAGCAAACTTTCTTAAATGGGGCTAAACAGAAGGTAAGCAAAATTTTAATGCCGAAGAAAGCTTCGAAAGTGAAGATAACCGAAGAAGAGAATTATTAATTGACGGCTATATAATCAAATAAAAATAATTTCTACGTTTCTTTTTAGTTTATATTATATAATATATTATATAGTTTATATTTTATAATATATTATAATATGTTAAACTAAATATAAATTAACATGTATATTATATAACACATTATACAGTTTATATTTTATAATATATTATAATATGTTAAACCAAATATAAATTAACATGTTATATAATATATTATACACTTTATATTTTATAATATATTATAATATGTTAAACTAAATATAAATTAACATGTATATTATATGATGTATTATACAGTTTATATTTTATAATATATTATAATATGTTAAACTAAATATAAATTAACATGTATATTATATAATACATTATACAGTCTATATTTTATAATATATTATAATATGTTAAACTAAATGTACTAAATATATTACTATATTAAACTGTTAATATTTAATATATTATAACATTCAACTATATAATATATTATAATATGTTAATAGAGTTTATATTTTATAATGTATAAGTGTACATTTTATATTATATACATTAATAATATATTTAGTTTATATCATATTTACACATAATTCCTTTCTGTATACGTTTCGTGTTACACGTGTATTAATATTTCTAATGAAAATGAACTTGTTTCCAACAATTCTTGGAACGTAACCCCCTGCAGCTTTTCGCTGGCTCCTAGTTTCACGTAACATGGATTCGCGCAACATGCTATCTCAGCGTGGAATGGAATTTTATTATATAACCACGTATTACGGTTGCAATTGTTTCGCGAAATTAATCCGGAGGCATATTATATTTTCGAAAAGACGCGGTTCTTCCACGCCTCGTCGTGGGTGAACCGTGTACATAGGTATGACACGGTCACGGTTCGAATATAATATTTCAATAAAGAACGAGAGTACGCTGGCAACGGAATAGCGGGCTATCGGCGCGATATTCAAAAGCGATCTCCGAGCGAGAAGTAAAGGAAAATACAGGAGGCCAGGACGAATATACAAAAGACGAGCAGCTACGCTGAAAGTGTCTCTCCCGAAGGGACGACAAACGTAGCCAGGAGGGAAGCACTGGGAGGCAGAGGCAGACCTTATTTCGAGATCGTACACCGCAGAGCGTACACACATCCGTGTATTTCTCTCCTCGAGAACAAAACCGAGACGAGCCGGGGCCAGGAAATATGCAACTGTACGAGTCTTCTGGGAGGGTGGCGCTTTATCGGCAGCCTCCATCGGGAGCCACCGATATTTTCCCTGATATTCGCCATTGCGAGTTTTAAAACTTCTAGCCGCGTTGGCAGCGCGGAGGGTAGACAGACACTTGGACGTGACGATGACATGTTTTGTCAAACGCGCGTGTGTCGCTTTGTTTGCAAGCTGCGCAGTTTCAGGATTATAGGCATATTTTACTCGAACAACGAATAACGAATAACGCGAGATGTGCGACAAAATGTGTCGATACAGCAGACAGGAGAAAATAAATACGAACTTTGTTAACATTGGTCAGTTCAAGGTGGTATTACGCGGAATTTTTCTTAACGTGACAGTAGATGAAGTACGAAAAAAGTACGATGATTTTGAAGAAGAACAATTATCAAAATAACGACCTTTTAAAGGACCTCGAAGAAAAAAGAAATTATGAAAATAACCCTCTAAAGGATTTTCTTATTATATTGACATCGAGTGCACGTTTCGAAACTCCATTCAGCATTAATAGCTTCTTAACATTAATAGCAGTCGAAATAATTCAGATGTTCAATTTAAAATTAACATCTACTATGTATTTTTTAATATAATGATCTCCTACTAGATGACTCATGTATGAACAGAGAAGTATAATATTAACTGAGTATGTAAACTCGACGCTGGAAATTGACAAACTCGAAATCGAACGAGGAACTCTTGATAAATAAGGATAACAACCAATTTTGTCATAAATACTGTATCAAGCGGTAATATCAGTTTAATCGTATTTATGAAAGATTAAATAATAGGAGGCACTAAAATATACAGTATTAATTATATCTATTGCTCGTCGATTACAACCGCATTTATCATGTATGACGAATCAATGAAATAGATTCTCGTAAAGTATGCATGCGTCTGTTCCCAATAAATGTCATGAATTCATAAATGACAGCCATAAACATTTGCCGAAGCAGTGGAATTTCTAACGAGAATAACATTCGACGAATTATTAAACGAGATGTTAATCTCTCTTCCGAAGACGATTATTCAGTAAGATGCTTCATAACATTTCAGAAGCGAATTGTTATTTGGCCAGACAATAGGACCCACATGACATAGCCATCTGTCAAGAACCAATTTGGTCGAACCAAACAGATAAACAGCAAATCAATATCCATAATAGATATCATCTCGATTATTTCTTTCAATCTTGAGAAAGAATCTCTTTGATCACTTCTGTTTATCGACAAAAATGCGCGAGCTTACAGCAAGCTCGCCGACGAGGTTGAAGCCTCTCTATTCGCGAACGTATCACGGTTTCACAGTTACGCGAGTTACGAAGTGCCTCTTGACTGTTTCAAATTCAAAAAAAGAAAAAAAAAGAGAAAAGAAACGAAAGAAGGAACGCAGAACAAACACGCAAGGAAAAAAAACGGGGGAAAGAGAAACAGAGGAGAGCAACTGTCGAGGTTCTCGGCACGAGCATTCGTCTATAGCGGCACGAGAGGAAATTTCAAGCGCCCTCCGGCAAGCTGGCGAAAGCAGCGAGCTCGTTCGAAAAGTTTCCAGGCGTGTAGGCGTGTAGATACTTAAGAGGGTTCGCGCGACACACTGAACGCGGGCCGCCGTCACTCCGTCAACGCAGCCTCGCGGATCTCACGGGGGAGAGAATTCAGCTCCTTCTCGTCTCTCGACCAGCGCCAACACCACGCTCGGATCGATGCTTTCCATTGTTCCGCGAGGACAGGCGAATTTCAACGGGCCGCGAGTAACGCGACAGCGGATTCCTTGGTCTCTGACCGTCTTGCGTTCAGGATCTCGAAATGGAACGGCGTACGCTGTTAACGGGCGTGCATTAAACCGCGAGTTTTAACTCCTTGGCTATGGCAGACTTTGACATAATGGCAGAAATTCAATCGCGAAACGAAACATTTCGTTATGCGTGTGTTTTTCAGAAAGTATATATACTGACATAATGAAAACATAATGAATTGCAGATTGCGTTAAACCAATGTTATTTATTTATTCGTATTCTAAATTAAATTGTCGGAGCACGTATTAAAAATTTGACAATAACTGTAATCTTTATTTCATAATATATTCAATGATTTAATAAGGTAGAATTCGAAACACGAGTCAATACACAATCCTTGCATTTCTTGCATTCTGTTATGCTTTCTGCACACTACACTCGTGATTAATTTATTACCATGCCTTTTCGTTTTAAGATTTACATTAAATAAAACTTCATAAATGAAATAACTGTAAAACAATGGAGTTTAAATAATACACCACTCACGGAAAATACAATTGTTGAATTAGAATTCGCTTGTGTCTGATTCGAGCGAGGTTTGCTACAATTATTGCCGATAACATTTGAAAGTTGTTGACAACGACCGAAATTACGTAGGTAGTGTGAATGAGAACAAGACGGATACGAAATGAGAAGACGATGACAACAATAATAATAACATAATATAATAAATAATAATAATAAATATTTAATATAATAAATAATATAATAAATATTTGAAAATTTAAGAATAATATAATAATAATAATTATATTATTATTATATTATTATAATAAATAATATAATAATATAATAAATAATAATAATATAATAACATAATATAATAAATAATAATAATAATAATATAATAACATAATATAATAAATAATAATAATAATATAATAACATAATATAATAAATAATAATAAGAATATAATAACAATATAATAAATAATAATAATAATATAATAACATAATATAATAAATAATAATAATAATATAATAACATAATATAATAAATAATAATAAGA
>NW_025109616.1:416489-418207 GCF_011392965.1 Frieseomelitta varia
TAAATAATAATAATAATATAATAACATAATATAATATATAATAATAATAATATAATAACATAATATAATAAATATTTGAAAATTTAAGAATATTAAGGACATGGTTTAGAACAAAAGTGGCTAACTGGCGGCCCTTGCTCCTACTTTCCCGATCGCTAGCGCTACCCCCTCCACTATTGATTTCCCTAATAAGCAAGTGGAGGGGGTAGCGCCAGCGACCAGGAAAGTAGGGGCAAAGGATCGCCAGTTTTTTCTCTTCTCGCGCATTTGCCCTCTCTCCTTCTAGAAACGTTGTCAACATAAATTGTCTGTTGCTTTCGGTTTCAACGAAACACGCGTCGTCCGTAAGTCCAACGCCTTTAACTAAAAATGCATCAGTTCGCGTCGTATCGCGTCCCACTTGCGCGCACGTGATTGATCGCGATGGCCACCTTTTCCTAAAGGCGAAAGATCTTCATCGAAGGCAAGTGATAAATTCGCTGTTCAGAACGAAAACGAACGATCGAGGTGAATTTTGTTTCCAGACGAATGTGTTACAAGAGGGTTGAGTAACCACAGGGCGCCATTTCCAGTTTCCTCGATCGAATCATCGAATGGCGAGACTTGCGAAAAAGGAGACTCGAGGGGAAATGACGTGATTCTCCTTCGTCTCACGCGTATCGAGCGGGCAACAAGGCAGCAAATTAATCGAAGGTCGCGAAACTTCGATCGCGTCTAACTTCAGCCAACTGGGACCTTGACTGCGCCTGATTAATCCTGATTGATCGGAAATTACGGCTAACTTCAGTCGCTGTAACGTGATTCGCAAGTCACGGTTAGATAGCGATCGACAACCATTCTCGTCAGAGAAACACTCTTATCCTCGAAAAACGTTGACTTCATCTCTATCTAACGTTAATTCTTGTACAATTTTTAATACGATATATCTCGATATATTTTTCGACATAATTTCGAACGATCGATATTTAAGAGTTTCGAAACGATCGAGTGGGCTAATTTTACGCGCGAGGAATAATTAGGGCTAAGCCAGCTAGCTCCAATCCCCTACATGTTTCATACATTAGCGTTATGGATAGTGCTATTATAGTTGCTTCAAACAAGATAGCCCGGACAGTAGACGTAATTACAGATTATAGTTAAGAGCTTCGATAAGCCGAGCGTAATCTGCAATCACGTCCAACAATTTTTACTGGCATTGATCTCGCAGATAAACGAGCCCTAATTTAATAATGAGCACGAACGTGTGTCTCCATATCGAAGCTATGACTTGCAAAGAAGATTTACAGCTTTCGCTAAAAGTAAATTCGTAAAATAATATCGAAAACTAATCAGTTTCTTGCACGAATGATATAATACATATAACATAATAATAACAGCTGACTAACTGCAGCAACGACAATCATGTTAAGAAATTAGTTACGCAACATCAATAAATTTGGCTTTAATTTAATTGCAAATCCGTTTTGTTCTCTTGGTCCAATAGGATTACCAACTAAAGGATTATTAAACATTTTAATTGCCCACGCGACCGTGTAATGAATGTTATGACAATAATTATGTTAATTCGAAACCAAACTAGCGCCGTAATTGTATTACAATTTGGTGTTGAATATTGTTGCTAAAATAACCTGAATTGCTCGTGTAAGTTAGTGAAGCATCGAAATAGCTTTACCATAATTAACCAAATTAATAGTTTGCGTCGAATATCTCAAAAAAAA
>NW_025109616.1:418217-422860 GCF_011392965.1 Frieseomelitta varia
AAAAAAAAAAAAAAAAAAAAAAAAAAGAAAAAAAGAAGAGAGGGAAAAACAGAAAACCTTCCTCTTTCCATCTAACAAATCAATTTTTTGATTACCTGGTCGGAAAGATTGTAAATCTAATCCGAACCCGCGACCATAAATTAAAGTGACTTTGGATCTCCCGGCGATTTTGGAATGAAATACTACTCTGAAAATATTGTCTGTTAAAAGTGTCTAGATTTGTCACGCGGCTGAAATACTGGAATTTCTCTACATTTTGGAATTATGACGCCGAGGTAGAAAACTGGAGAGTTGTCACTTCCGTCAGTGAAAAAAAAAATCCGTGAAAAAAAAAAAGAATTAAAAATCTATGGATCGCGTGACCTGAAATTATTCGATGCGCGAACGATGTAACGGAAAATTCACGATTACAGATACAAACTTGGAGATGTTCAGGAAAAAAGTTGAAGATTGGAAAATATTTTAGAAGCACTGCTGTCAATCCAGAATTGTCGATAATTATAAATCTGCAAAACTGACCACTGTTATTCGATACTTCAGTTTTTACACCTGCTAAAAGAATGTAAATATTTTGCATGTACAGGGAGTTTCATTATTCGGAATCTCTTACTGTGTGGCCTAAGAACGAGACAATTGTCGTCTGCTGCATGCCCGATGCGATTGTCGCAGCAAAAATGATCAAACTTGGGACTGTTTGTCTAGTCGCCCTAACCTTAAAACCTAAACAGAGTCGACTAACTGGCGCTATCCCCTCCACTGCGATTAGAAAAATAGGGGCAAGAGCCGCCAGTTAGCTCTTAACCTAAAATACGAGCATGCGATTGTGTATAAAGACAGAGGTTAAGATTTGAAAGAGGAAGAACTTAATATCTCTTTATCGCATTCGCACTTATTCAATTCTCCTCAATTACTTAAAAATCAGTAAACTTTACGTTCATTATAAACCACGTAGGTTTAAAAATTCGTTTAATTTTTTTTCCCACGCAGATATATTCGCGAAAAAAGAAAAAGAGAACTGCTGTCAATTTTAAAGGCCAAATATTTCCATTTATAGTACTGAGAAGCGAGGCCAAAGTTCGTCGAGAGTGCAGGAAACAGCACGAGGGGGAGAAAACTGGTAAATGAACAGTTTCGAAAGACAGTGGGAGCTGGTGACGCGGATCGTAGCCGATTTAATGAGAAATCGCAGAACATCTGACGCAGCGACACGGTTTCTGCAAAACAACCGATCCGTCCCTTGTCTCGTCTGTCGACGAGATGACGCGATCTGGCACAACGAGACACGCGTTTATAAATACGCTTCTACACACACAAATATATACTCGTGGCACATACATTACGATCGTACACATTTGCGCAATCTACATTCGCGATTCCATAAAATGGGATTACATTGCCATCCGAGAAGGAAAACAACGAATCTGTTAACGTTATTAGAGTCTCTCCGTTCGTGGAAACGGAAGGGTAGATCGAGGCAAGGAGGGGATGAGAAGGAAACAGAAATTCGACGAGGAACGAGATGGAAAGAGTCGCCGTGCAGCGGAATCGCGGGAACATTTATCAGGGCCGTTCGACAGGATAAATAGGCGCGATGACGTTTTAATTAGAGGAACGTTCGTGCACCAACCGAGAACAACGAAAGGAAGTGTAGAGACACGATCAATCAGATATATCGGGCCGAGCTCCACACAGCGTATTTCTTTCGACGAAAATTCTTCCTCCGCGCGTGTTTTCATTTCGAGATTGAAATTGTTGTTTTATCGTGCGGTAAACGGGTCGTGCAATAAAAAACGACACGTCCAGTTCTTATCTATACGTACGTATTTTACATTTTGAAAATAAATGCTGCCTCGTTGCTCAAAAATTTTCATAAGCCAGGCGATAATAACACGACGCCCGTTCGCACGAATTGCGACGTACTGCCCTAATTCCGGTGTGTTCGTTTCTGAAATAAATCCGCTCGGTTGTAACATTTAATACCGCGACGGATAAAAATTTAATTCGGCTGAGAGAAAAACTGGATTTTCCTCGGCGGTAATATTTTTAAATTATATATATATATATATATATATTTATATATATATATAAAGAAAGAAATACATGAAACGTTCGTAAAACTATCGTATCGCGAGTTTCATGTTGTTGTCGAAATATCTCGTTTTACAACTATTTCTCTCTCATGAAACATAAAGTCTCTGTTTTATACGTGAAATATTTACACGTAAAGGAAAAAGATGTATATTTTTATATTTTTGTTTCTTTTTTTTTTTTTTCCTAGAAAGGATATGAATTTCGCGCTCTCTGCATTAACGGAGAACAGTTTCTTATTCAGCACAACAATTAAATTTTCCCCTCAAATTCACGACGCGCGCGCGTTAAATATTCATTGCTTTCGTAACTCGTTTATTTATTTAACCTCTTACGCTATGCATAAACGCTGTCGTAAACAGTAAGTAAGTTTGGAAAATATCTACCTAAAAGTTTCGCAATATATCGGAATAAGTGCGCGTAGGTGTGTGCAGGATACGCAAGACATTTCCCATCAAACGCGCAGCTCCGAAACTTTTGATACCCGTGAACGCGCGAAATAAACGAGATTGATCCGTTTACGAAAGTTTAATGCTCTGTCTACAGCTTTCCAACACGTCTGAAAGATTTTTACGCAATTAACGGAAGGAACAGAAATTAAAATTTACCCAGTGTCGACAAACACCGTGTGTGGCAAAAAAGTTGACACTGCGGACGAGTGGGTCCTAACAGCGACTTTATGTGGCCTCGTCGATGCAACGTTTATACTTTGAATAATGTTAACAATTATTTCTATCATTTGATTATTTACACCGACACTGAAGCTACAAGCTATGATAAATCAATCGTTAGTGTAATCGAATTCAGAACCATAAAGTCGCTGTTAGAACTTTTTTTACCCATTTTTCAAAAGAACTATTAGATTTCTTGCGACCTATGGTTTTACCTTCGTGACGAGTAGAATACACCGCAAAGAGAGAAAAAAATTTTGACCTTGAATTTCAAGGTTAAGGTCAAGTTTGCAGGTTCTTCACGTCAAATCGAAGAATTATTCATTACTCTTCTAAGAATTAGTTAGAAATATAGAAACTTTGAACTAGAAATTATTTTGAAATTTATCTGTGACAACCACGGAAACGACAAACTTAACTTTTCTTTCCACCCTGTACATATTTCATTCGACAATCTCCATTTCGCATCATTTCTTTTCCTCATTCGTTTTCCTTTCTTTCGAAATAACAAGGGGAAAAACAGAGGCATCTTAACAAATTGCCTCGAAAGAATACAGTTACATGCGTAACAATGAAACGTGACAACGCGAGGGTGATAATCGTGCCGCTTACGTTCCCTCGTCTATCGATCCGCAAAACGTAATCTGTACATCCCCTCGGCTCAGGCAGTTAACCCCCCTTGATATGTGACGGACATTTGTCTCTCTTCTGAATGCAAGCGTGTAACAGTCTTGGAACGTCTTCGCGAGACGCATAAATATTCGGGGAAATTGTTGTTAAGCGAGACGTCGAACACGCGGCTCTCTGAATTTTCTGGAGGGCACGGCATCGTGTTGCCACGTGGTAGAAGCTTCACTTCGGTTCGGTGTGTTATTTATTTCTTTACACGCAAATTTTTAACACACGTAACATCGTGTATGGCTCTTTTATTATTTTCATCGAAGCAGCTCTCTCTCTGCGCGTGCAATACAACCGATGTTCAAAAGACCATTATCGGTTACTTGTACAATTCTCTTCAAAGATAACTCTAAGCAATTATTATAAAAATGTTTTTAGCGAAGGGTAAAATTTCCATAATTAAAGTGAAAAAAAAAAAAAAATAGAAAAGCTTTGTGGTAACAGTAACTTGCACAGATTTTTATTGATGCATTTTACGAAAAATCATTGTAAATCTCAAGAAACGTACTGATTTTTCTAAGAAAAATCATAAATTGGTCATTCGGGCCACTTTGGTAGTTCCAGTGTTAACGACGGATACTTTGGCGAGACATTGCCCGGTGAAATAATGATCTTTCGAAGCCACCGGCCATTCTTGAAATTTATTTCGACGTTTCCCCCGTTGTTATTGGCCAGTTACGAAGTCGGAAGAGTTCGTAAACAAGATAAAAATCGCGGGACAAGTGCGCCCCGGCAAGATCTTCCGAGCGATCGCCGTGTTTATTCGAAGAAGAAGTCGCGAAAACAGCTCGCTCGACGATGACGAGAAAAACGACGTCAACGATGAGACGGTTGTGTTTTCGGGGGTGGGGAATGGAAAGTTCTCTCTCTCTCCCTCTTTCTCGCGTGTAGTCGGCAATTTCACAAATTTACCACCACTCAGGACGAACAAGAAAAAGACGAAAGAGCGAAAGCTTCGATCGAGCTGCGTGAAAACCTGCTTTCGATAGATTATCGGGGGGAAAAGGGGACGGCAAATGCGAAACAACATCCCCGAAAGGCGAGAAAGTTGGACAGTGACTTCACTTCGCAGTGAAGAAATACTGCGAGGACGATACGCACAAAGCGCCCCCTTTGTAAAAGTAAAACTCCGTAGCAATTTAACTTTCACGTTTATGCATCCAAAAGAACTTCCTGCTGCAAAGCGTCGATTCTCTTCAAAAAAAA
>NW_025109616.1:423066-439631 GCF_011392965.1 Frieseomelitta varia
AAAAAAAAAAAAAAGGAAAGAAAAAAGAAAGACAAAGTATCTTTTAGCTAAAACCGTAACAAAAGTTTCCACATAAACACTAGATCGGAAGAGAAGATCGCCGATAGATTCGAATTCTGCGCGGCGTGTTTGAAGCGAGCGGTGAATTCACGGAAAAACAACAACAACAACAACAACAACAACAACAGCGTACCGCGTGTACATTCATTAGCGTGATTAATTATCGCTAGCTTTACACGATTCGGCGCATTGGTGTTTACGGTCGCGCGAGTTTACGATTTGTCACGGCGGTAACAACGCGAACGGAATTACTCAGTAGATTGTGCGCGTCATAATGCAGACAATACAGTAGGTAGGATTAATATTGGATTGTTGTCGTTCGAATCGTTAATCTAACAGGTTGTAATTCATGATTAACGCGCATTAAACAGTGGGCGGATGCGCGCTGAAACAGGCAGGTGGTTCGGCTCGGTGCGTGTGAAATGCTTTTCGGATTTTGGGAGCGGTGCCCGGCACGATTCACACGCGACACGTCGATATCCGTGCAAGATTCGCACGAACAGGACGTTTACATTGATGAAAACTTAACTAGTTGCGCTGGCAACTGATTGGCGGACCATAACGAGTGACCAGACCGTATATACTACAATTCGTCGCTTTCCTTTTTGAACTCATCGGTATATCACTGGATAGGAATTGTTCAGAAATTTATACTTAATTTATTTATTCATTCATACTTAAATATACTGAAATATACTGAACATTATATATTTATACATTTATACTTAAATATACTGAATGAGTAATTTATTTATTCATTTATACTTAAATATGCTTAAAAATAAACTGAGGAAATATTGGAATTTTGGGACAAAAAGTTCTCGACGTGCATGGGACGATGACACTACATGTTGACAAAACGAAAATAATCACGCTTATTTTGCATACTCTATACTGCGTATATTTTGCATGCTCTACATAACAGACTCTGGCCATCGAAACGAGCTTTTTCGTTCTTTGTTTTGTTCGGCAGTATCGAATATTCATAAACTGTGAAATGATTGTAATAAAAAAATCTTTCTTAATCCATCGCTAACGGAATTTCAATTTTAAAATCGTTAACTATGGATGAAACTTTTTCCTTGAAACTTTCCACGTTCTCGTTTTTATTTTCTCGGATGTTGCGTAAGCGACGGATCAGAATAAAAGTATACAGACAAACCTGTGTTCCGTGTATCGAAAGTAATATCACACCAAGCACTCGCTGCAATTAAAGTTATATAAACAATCTCATTATCGAGATACCTATTAAGCGAAACTCGATTCCCACAACGAGTCCGAATAAAGCGTTTTTGATATTTCGAAAATTTTTACTTCGAAGCATCGGCGTTCATTAGAACGCAATCATCTTATTTGTAAAATTTTCGCCTCGAATTCGGTTTAATCTTTGTCGATTAACGCTACAACTATCGACGACTAAAGCATAAAATTTCCCACAGAAACATCAGAGTAAAAGAAACAGAAAATTTTTATAATGCAACAGAAGCTTTTATTTTCAAGATTCATATTTTACGAAGAGTCATTCCAGTCTCTAAATTTACGTTGTCCTAAATCCAAGAAAAATTATCAATTGGTCCATTTCGGTGGTTCCAGTAATTAATTTCGCGACAGACGGATCACCGTTAACTGGCTGTCAATTTTTCAGCGGCCCCGATCCTTCTTCTTGCCCGGCTACCCGACTATTCCATTATCCCGGCACGCGAAGAACGGAGGCAGAAGAAAGAAAAAAGCCTGACGAGATCCAGTAACCTGGTGGAGTCGACCAGCGTTCGTGAAATAACCAAGTTCGACAGTGGCCAGCGAAAGAGGACATGAAGAATAGAAATCAACCGACAGAGTCGAGGGAAACTTTCCTCAAAGCAACTCGGAACACTCGAGAGACCTTACCGCGCGGCCGGTAAATCGAGTCTAATAAATCTAAAAGTTCCTCCGCTCGAGTTTTCGAAAAAGAAAGAAAAAAAAAAAAAGAAAAAAAAAGAAAAGGAAAACCTTCGCGGGAGATCGACTCCTGTTTTCACGGCCGAGTACGATTCCGTGCTCGGAGGATCAGAGGCAGAGCAGAGATCGTTGGAGGTGGTATGCGCAGCAGCAGGCTCGCTGCTTGCGAAACTCGCCGCTGACTAAAGAGGAAGAAGCCCCGGAATCAATATAAGAGTCGACAAGCCCTTCGTAACCAGGTATTTACGGCGGGTAAATACTAAGGGTTGCCCTCGCAAACCTCTGCCGTTCTTTCATCCCTGTGCGAGCGCCGGTGCCGACGCGCTCGCCGTCGAGGCGCTTTCAAATGCAAATCCATCGAGATACCACCCCCTCCCCACCCCCATGCGCCCATCCTTTCCGATTCGCCTTCGCCCGCGAATGGTTGGAGTGGGGGAAAAAGAAAATATGTACAGGGTGTCCCGTGTGAAGCACACCGCGCAATCTTCTCTTAAATTCTCTATTTCGCTACGAGAGAGAAATGTTTCAAATAAAACTCGCGTTGTTTCGAAGAAGAGAGGAACATCTTACCATAAATCTTGTCGTGCTCGCGCTTCCGAGAATTCAATGTTAAGGTTCTTCTTTTTTAAATGGAACTATTTATATTATATTATATTATATTATACTATTTATGCTATTATATTATATATTGTACTATTTATATTATATTAATTATAATATAATATTATATTATTTTATATATATTATGTTTACAATATATAAACTATACTATTTATATTATATTATATATAATTAATATCATATTAATTATAATATAATAATATTATATTATAATTAATATCATATTAATTATAATATAATAATATTATATTATTTTATATATATTTATATTATATAACATATAATTTTAATATATAATTAATATCATATTAATTACAATATAATATTATAGTATTTTATATATATATATTATATATAATTTTAATATATAATTAATATCATATTAATTATAATATAATATATTATTTTATATATATTATGTTTATATTATATTATATATAATTTTAATATATAATTAATATCATATTAATTATAATATAATAATATTATATTATAAATTATACTATTATATACTACACAATATTATATATTAATATTATATGCTATAATATTATATATTATATTTATAGTATATTTTTTGAGTTCACAGTCTCGTCAAGACGAATTCAGTGACCTAAATAATTATGCTGGTGTTCCAAGGTCAGTCGCTCAAAGCTCAACTTCGTTGAACACAAGAAATGCAAACACGGTTGTGAACGATATCTTACTTTTATTGACAAACATAAGATTTGCTACCTATCTGTTACTACGTATTCCAATGTCCGTTGCAACTACATTTTCTTCAAAGGAATCAATATGTATTACATTCGTTATACGAAGGAATCGTATAAGGGAGACTTACTACCAGTTACACATTTCCGAAACATTGGAATGGATGCCACTATCGTTTCAGGGACAAAATAAATCAGTGTGTTGACCTGTATCCAAGGTCACCACTTCGAACATCATAGATATTCATCAACATCAACAGGATCTCTGGATGCTCGACGAAGATGAGCTCTGAACGGCGATGACACTGGAATCAGCGACGATTAATGTATAAAAATTACGATACAACAAACTATACAACCTTTTACTTATATCTTTTACAAAAAACATGTTTAAATCTACGAAAACACGTCTTGTTTCGCGTCAATAAAAATTATAAATTGGTCATTTTGGACACTCTGGTAGTTCTAGCGTTAAATGACCATGGAACACCAAACTGAGTACTCAAGTATATACAAAATGTCCCCAATGCAAGAATATTTCTTTCCACTGCGAATAGTTTAACAGAAAATTGCACGGACACCCTGTATACATGTATAGCCGGAGAATGCCGAAGAATGGTCTTAGCGGCCGCCGATACAGAGGACTGGATGTCTGGTGAAAAGGGAGTCGGCGAAAATGGCCAGAGAGGAGAGAGGCGGCGAGCCGCGTGGTCGAGATTTTCCGAAAGATGGATTAAACGTGGCCTCCTCGCTGACCAGACAGGCCTGATTCAATTAGACTGGTTGCTCCTGTCTGTCGCGGATCGCCCTGTAAATTCAAATTGGCACTTGTACGCGGACATACACGCATCTACGACACGCGTGCGCGTGTTCTGCGTCGAACCAGGTACACGCCGAACGAGAATCCACCCTCGTTCTGCACAGAGAGAATATTTTTTTACACACCGATCAGATACTCGTTTGTACGAAAATATCGCTCGACTCATTACGAGTTGCACATTGACTGGATCCTTGACCACTGTGGAACAAGCTATTTCTATCGGTGTACGATATTAATTCTACTGCCATCTTCTTTCGACCGAGAGACACTCACCGAAGTGTCAATCAATCGTGTCATTTTCATGAAATTCCGCTTAGACGTAGTTTTCGAAAAAATTTCTGACACGTATTTCTTTTCTTTTTTTTTTCTATTGGCAATCGTCAAGGTTGACGGGGTGAAAACTACCCTCAAAGTTGCGAAATATCTGGGATATTATTGAAGATGCTGTTTTCGTGCATGATTGATGAAATTAACGTTTCTTAATTCTTCGACGAATTTAACGGTATATACCGGTATTTTGCGAAGAATGAACCGCATGTTTAAACTATATATTAAAGATTGTATTTTTTATAATATATTATTATTAATATATTTTCTCTAATGTCTATGTGCGGACACAAGTTACGAACTAAATTGGAATCTCGACTTGGGCATTATTTTCAAAGACGAGAGGAGCCGCTCTAACAAACTTGAAAAACGAGCTTCACCTAACCGTCCCTCCTTGCAAATTTGCGTGACACACCGCGATTACGTTTACCCGCTACCGCATCCCGTAAATAATTACCTTCCTTGACAAATGATCCCTACGCTTGAAAATCGTCGTTAACAATGCGACGCACGGACCGTCGATGACAGGCCGCAAATTTGTCATTCCGTAAATTAATCTTCCCCGCGATTCAGCGCGACGCGACGCCGCGAGAGAGCCCCCTCACGTATATTTTTTATTTCGGCCGTGAACGGAGATCAGAAACTCGCCCTCGTGAAAACTAAAACTCCCCTCAGCTGGGGATTCGCCGATTCGACGCATCTCGTTCGCAACTCGCTGATTCTCGCGTCGGATTCGCCATCCCCAAACTCGACTATCAGCCACTCTCTCCTCCCTTCCCCTCCCAGCCTGTGAGCCATTCTCCAACTTCCAAGCAGCTTCTCGATTTCGCGTCGAGAGTTTGTCTGCGTCGTCTTTCGCGTCGGGTTCGTTCGCCAAGTTTCAACCACCTATGGTTCTCTGATCTCGCGTCGAGAGAGAGAGAGAGAGAGAGAGAGAGAATCATCCGCACGTGACTTCATTCTGCAGACACTCCGAATCGGCAAACGCATTTACAACAAACGTATTTACTCGCGCAGACGTAACGCGTACTGTATATTCCTCAATATATCGGTTAGTAGAAACGAAGGAGAACTTGACGTAATTTAAAACAGTATAGGATGGGAAGGAAAGTTTGTCCGTGGCTATACAGGCGTTTCGTAACTTGTGAGACCCACTTCAGAAGCTGATTGCACGCCTAAAAATAATGAAAAAAAAGTCATATAAATATATGTCATATTTGTCTTCGTTTATGAGATATAATGAATTTTCTGTTTTAATTATTTTTACAAAAGATGCTCGAAATGACCACATTTGCATTTAAAGACAAGCCTTGTCATTGATCTGGTTACTCTCTCCCTATCATTCCTGGTGTTTCTCGGAAGCCTTGCTCTATTCTATTTCGTAGTATTTCAATCGATGTTGCGTATACGACAGATTTTAAACGTCCCTACAAATGAAAATCTAATGGATTCAAATCCGGAGAACGAGCAGGCCATGCAATAGGACCTCCACGACCAATCCATTTATTTGCAAAGTGTTGATTTAAAAATTGCCTAGCCACTCGGCTAAAACGCGGCGGAGCTCCATCATGCACAAACCGCATACGAAGTCTAATATCGACTTGGAACTTGCTCTAATATTTCGTGTAAACGCGTGCTCGAAAAAATCAACGTACTTTGTGCCTGTTAGTTTCCCATCGAGAAAAAAAGTTCCAATTAAAAATTTATCAATTATTCCTGTCCATACGTTTAAACTAAACTGATGTTAATGTCTTGAATGCACAATAACATGTGGGTTTTCTTCATTCCAATTATTATTATTATGAAAATTGAATATACCATCACTGGTAAAACTAGCTGACTAGGTTTTGCTCTGTTTATAAAATTCATTATATCTAACAAACAAAGACAGATAGGACTTATATTTATATGACATTTTTTTCATTATTTTTAAGCGTACAATCAGCTCCCAAAGTGGGTCCCACAAGTTACGAAACACCCTGTATAATCCTCAAGTTTCTGTATTTCTAAATAATTTCTAGTCTACCTAAGTGTTTGTATTTCTAAATGGTTCTTGAGAGTCTGAATAATTCTTCGATTTGACGTAAAGGCATGCAAAGAGTCTGTCGCAAAATTGATCTTGGCCTTGAATTTCAAGGTCAAAATTTTTTTTCTTTCTTCGCATTGTATTCTCCATCACGAAAGTAAAACTTCCCCAAGGAACTATATGTCGCAATCTAATGATTCTCTTGAAAAATGGCAAAAAAGTTCTTTAATCATTTAACACTGTAGGGGACGTGCGTTCTAACAGCGACTTTATGGTTCTAACAGCGACTTTATGTTCCGGATCATCGTAACAGCGACAGTCATAGCATAAGTCTAAATAATCAGATGACAAAACTAATCAAATGATAAAAACTGTTAACATTATTCGAAATATAAACATATGTAATACAGATATCCACGCGTCCAGAAACATAAAGTCGCTGTTAGGACACAGGTCTATGCTGTGTTAAACGATTAAGAAACTTTTTTGCCATTTTTCAAAAGAACTATTACGTAGCGACATGTATGATATTTTGTCAAATTCAAGATCAAAGTCAATTTTTCGACAGTCAATTTTTTTTTTATATGTCCATCAAATCGAAGGTGCAGAAATCATCTACGATAGTCACATACAAACCTGTATAAACTGGAAGGAAATAAAATTAATTTCTGTACAGTTTTTCAGAAAGCACGGTATTTTCGATCGGAGAGGAGCTGCGTATTGGTTCGCGCGGAAAGAATGGAAAAAAAAAGGAAGAGAAGAAGGGGAAATTTATTTGAACCACGGCGCGTGGAAACGATTTTTTTCTCTTTTTTTTTTTTGTTTTATAGATCTGTCTGGCGGTGGGACTATAAAGCAATCGCGGTGAGATGCATTTTGTCGGGGAAAGGGAGAACTCTGGGATAATTAACAGTCCTTTCTGCTCTCGTGTTTTACGGCCTTTGCAAGGATTCAAAGCGCGTCAATTTCGCGGCCGTGCGTGCGAAATTTCCGCGACCGACGCACTTACCACCGGATGTCACAATGGACACCGTGCTCGACACATTTAGCCACCCGTGTTTCATCATCATCTTGGCCGAGGAATTCGGCCTCTTTCGAAATAAATCAGACCAGATGCTATGAAGCAATCGACGAATTTTGAAACTTCAAAATTGGCGGCAAATTTAAAATCGAAGGCTGGTCTTTTGATGCTATTTCTGTCACACTACTTTCATTGAAAACTCGAGACACCTTTCACGTATATTCGTCACGTATGCCGTTACTTTCAAAATTCTCTGCGTATTCCGATGAAAAATTACATAAGTAACTATTTATATATACGATAACAATAATTATATGTATACAGTAGTAAGTAATTACTCGTACATAATTTTTATAAATAAATTCCGCGAACTTTTTGGGTACATTAGGTGCCGTGTTACTCGAGTTTACAAGATTCCCTGTGTACTTTGAAGGTGACGTCGCAAATTTCGATAAATAATTATACAAGCAAGTACGATTTTTAATAAATTCAGCGAACATTTTGGATACATTACGTGCGTGTTACTCCGCAACAAGATTCTCTAGAAGAAAATTTTTTTTAAATCCGTTAAAGCTACAAAGAGGTACGCGCGAGAAGCCAAGAAATCATCAGCATGAATCGGCTGACGTACATATACATAGATATACTCAGGGAAATCGATTTACAGACAGTTTATCTCCCCGACGCGCGTTTCTGCGTGTACGAAAAGTGTTTAGCTTGCAATCGGATGCTCTCCGGAGCCGGGTAACACGGGAACGAAAAGGCGTGGGTATATCGAGCTGTTACACCCCGGTTCCTGATTTCATTCAGCTCCTCCCTTCAACCTCGCTCTGTTCGCCATCCGACGATTTCGTTTCCTCAACCACCCCACCACCACCACCATCGTGCCACCTCGTGCTTCTCAAATGAGTTTGCCATCCTGCGTGTTCGAGTCGAGGCATCGGCTCGGCCGGGATTTGAATAATCCGTTTCCCTCGGCTCTAAGTGTTTTTCAAGATTAGCCAGATAGATCGCCTTACAGGCAGCTTCAACGGTCACGAGGCCCTCATTTATCTTCGTTCCCGTGTCCCTGGTCTTCGGCGAGCGACTCTATAAAACGTTGCCTTCATAATTACCCGTCGTCAATTTCGATCGTTTTTTTTTTTCTTCTTCTTCTTTTTCGATCGTTCTCAACCGGAAAGATTCATCTTTTTCCCTCCGCTTCGAACGAACTCAACCTCTTGCGCTGGTCGAGAGTTTTTTTGTTCCAAAATTGTAATATTTTCTCAGTTTTAAATATATTTAAGTAAATGATAAATTTAATTGCTTCTCAATAATTTCTATCCAGTGATATCGTACAGAATTCAGAAAGAAAGCGACGAATTGTTGTATTACGGTTTGATCCGCAATCAGTTGCCAGCGCAAGTAGGTAAAGAAAGCGTGACAAAGTGTGCGGAGACGAAGTAGAATACTCCGTTGTACGAACATCTGTCGCGTGAATGTTCCATTATACAAACTGTGTATTTCCTATTACGACGCGTACACATTGCAGCGAAAGTATTTACATAAACGTGTAAATGTGTTTGCATACTTCTCGTAAATCCGTTCACGATGATTTCAGTTTGAAATTAGTACGTTAAGTAAAGTTATAGTGATATAACTCCCTGTAAATTCATTGAAAAAAGGGAAAGTTTAACTATAACTATATAGCAAATGCTTGATTAAACGTGAAAAACGATACACTGGAGGAAACCTGCGTTGCAAATAAGGAACTAGAATCAAACGAAAATGAAATGGATGAATTCATTGCAGTGTCGCATGAAATACCGGAATGCAACGATTGCGATAAGTCCAGAGTAACAGAGAAGTATCAATCCGATGAAAATTATTTTTATATTTATTATACATCTAAAAGTTATTATTACATTGAGCTGAAAAAAATTATGTAATTCAGCTGTCAAAAAAATTTGGGAAATTCATAGATTTGACTGTGATTTTGTTGAAGAAAAGGAGGACTGAACACTAACTTTTTTTGTTCGTGTAATCCACGTATAAAGATATTTCGAGAAACAAATGGTCAATTCATTGTGTCTTAAGTGATAAAGAACTTGCTTGTTCTTTTCTTATCCGAATTCTTATTTTTGTCTCCCAATTGGTACGTACGTAACGAAAGTTCCATCGTGTCGATAATTTTCGACAAATTTGATCTCGACGTGTAATTTGCAACGAGCAAGTGTCAGTGACAAAATCTTCTTTGTGACGAGCCATTTTTCAGTAAATCGCCATTCAGTTGTCCCATTCAATTTTCATTCACTTCTAAATTAACTCGCATTGTCCAATTACGTGGCAGCCGGTGGAAATTTCAAGCCGCGTATTTGTTTAATGCTGTCGAAACTCGTTTGGAACGACTTTCGCTCAAGCGTCGAACAACTCGACGAAAACAAATTCCCCCGGTTGTTTCGCGCGTTTCGGCCCAGAGGAGCCATATCTCAACGCTGAACTTTGAATTCCATTATTCACTGCATTTAAACACCGTCGATGAGGCCCCGTGTCCCGTGATACGACGTTTCCTCGTCGCTCCATCAAAATTTTACGAGCGACACCCTCCGCCATAGATCACTCGAGACGCGATCGTGTCGTAAAAGCCCCAAGACCTGGCAAGCAAGTCTCTCTTCCCAATATAGACGAATATCTGCGTCTGCCTCGCCGAGACTTGGAAGGTTCGATGGTTGTTGATCCTACTTTCCGACCAATCGCTATAAAGTCCGCCGTTCTTTTCAATAACGTTGCCTCGTCACGAGTATTGCGACATGGTGACTCGTGCAACCCCCTAAAGCCCGATTAACCCTCGCTGACTGAAACGGCGCGTGATACTTCTCTCTTTGTTCGTTCCATTCACTCTTTCTCTCTCTTTTTTTCTTTCTCTGCCTTCGAGGAGTCACGATTGTTTCCCTCGATTTTTCTTCCGACCAATTCTTCCCTCTTCCGCCTGTTTCCGTTGGCCGCAGTCTGCTAGAGACTTCTCGAAAGAGGTTTCGCCTTAAACAGAAGGATCCAGCAGCTCGCAGCCGGAGGGGGATCGATGGCAACCGACACGACGGCAGCCCGCATCCTCATCAATTTTCTCTTTTTCGATCGTGTCGATGCCGCCTCCCTTTTTCCCCTCGATCGACCTCCGCGCCCACCAACATCCTCCTCCATCCAGATTTTCTTTACTTTTACTCGGCCGAACAGCACGTGTGCTCTTGCTCGTTCTTTAACTCGCAATTCGCAATTTTTTTGTCGTCTCCTGACACTTTTATTGTGGGTGTTGTTATTATATTGTACATACGAAATATTAATATACATAAAGAAATATCCATTGACGCTAAAAAATCAAAATATTCTATAAATATATATTGTAAAATATTCTATAAATCGTATAAATCGCGGCGAGTTTGAAGTTTCGTAATTAAAATAAATAGATAGATGGTAATTAAAATAAATAGATTTATATTATATAATAGTAATTAAAATTAATAGATATAATTGTGTTTCGACCAAAACGAAAGAGTTTCCTATCTAGAGTTTAGAAATTTAAAACTGATACGTTGGAAAACAAGTTGAAAAGAAATATATTTTATATTATATACTTTATATATTTATAAATATATTTTATATTATACATTTTATATTCAAATAAATTAAATTTATTCTAAATTAAATATATTTAATTAAATTATTGTATATATTCTTAGATTAAATTTTATATTAATTATTAATATAAAATTAGAGAATTAAATTAAATATATTTTGGATTAAATTTTAGGTTAGATTAAATAATAATTAGGTTAAAATTTAGATTAGAATGAATAATAATTAAATTTATATGGCCCAATATCAGAATACAAACATCGTGCTCGTGGCCTGAACTCTCACTTTTGCTCTAACCAGAATGGTGTCGCCAATTTTTATGATGACCTCATCGTGACAAACACCACGTGTTTCACTCGCGACGATTGTCAAGAACAACCAAATATTTTTCGCGTATTTCTTGCGATTCGGAACAAATTCGAGTGCTTCGTTATAATAGACAATGCCCTGAGCGATAGCCACAGCAACGGAAGAGCCCCGAAAATTAATAATCCGCCTCCGTACTTTTAAAATCGAATCGGCGATTAATCATTTCCCCGGTGTTTTGCCTCCGTTGTGCGTCCTCCTGTCAACAATTCCTCTTCGTTTACCCACCGCGAGCCACCGAGAAACAATTCGAGGATTCCGCTGTTGATTCTCGGTCGCGTCGGCCGAGATGGATTGTCCCAACTGTTCGAATACTGTTAAAATCGCGTGTGTTATCAGTCTGTGATTCATAAATCAACGAAAGTTAGGAACGACGTGATTTCGTTCACCGCACAGCGTGGACCGAGAACTTATCCGAGCCTGGCCTCGGATTTTCACATTAATTGTACAAATCTCCCCTCTCCTCAGCCCTTTGGAGGACGTGAACGAACCGGACTCTCACCTGAAAAAGGGGGAAAAAGGATTCCTTTTTGATTTATGACTCGCGGACGCCAGATCGTGTTTCGTAGGGACGACGCCTATTTTTTTCTCCCTGCCCCTGTGAACGTGTCGCGATCGAAAACTTGATAGGAACCGCGATGGACGAGAGTTATAATTCAATTCAGTCTACGAGCAAAAAGGCCGCATTATCGATCGATGTAGTATAACGTGTGTGTGTGTGTATGTGTGTGTGTGTGTGAAAGTCAAAGAGAGAGGGACGAGGATCGATCGAGATCGAATTTGTACGAAGGAGATCTTACTCCCTTGCGGATCGATAGCGCCTTAAGCGCCGACACCGCGTGCATTATAGAGAAGAAGCACGATTGTCTATCGGAGGAGAATGGCCCACGCCATTCCTGGCGTGCCACATTCTCCGCGATTTATGCCCTCTCATAGGACCGTCGGCCAGCTGTAACTTCTTCCGTGGAAAATAGCGCGGGGCCGCATCGCAGATAACAGTATTTCTTATCAGACGAGTCGAATTGCCGGGACAATGAGTCGAGTGCAATGCACTAACACGAATTAAATTTAACGAGAAGAAAAGGAAAATGAAAATGAAAGGAGGAGACAAAGACAGACTTTTGTGTCGGTGTCTCGTTAGTTTAACTTACACTTGATAGGTCAAGTAGGTTTTTGATATGAAATCCACACTATTATCCATAACTTTATTAGGTTTAGAATAAGTGAGAGATTATGAACAACTATAGCCGCCGTTTAATAACAGACAACTGTGTGCGTCGTCAGTATCGGGTACAGTTAGTGATTAACTACTTAACACTGGCAACTCGCTTGCGGACCATAACGAGTGACCGAGCCGTATACCATATACAATTCGTCGCTTTCTTTTCCTTTTGAACTCGTCGGTATGATATCACTGGACAAAAATTCTTAAAAAGTAATAAACTTACTGTTAAGAAGTGAGAAGCTTACCATTTGTTTTGCCTGGGTTACATTTAAATAATACTTCAAACTGAGAGAATGTTGCAATTGTTCAAATTCCAGCGCAAGAGGTTAAGCCGACTCCTTTCCCCCTAAAATTGAGTTACTCGAGCAAGCAGTAGGTCGCGTAAAGGGGAGAGTAAAGATTTCGAACACAACGTTTGACATCACGATTCGTGTCTTGGAAAATCCCTGTTTGCAACCCTTTGGAACAATGCGCGATCTCGTCCAGGCAATGAAACAACCGGCCAATGGCTGTGTAGATACACGCAGATACAAGAGGACCAGATATCGATTACAGTATCTGCAATCGAAGTTTTATCAAAGTCGACAATGTGGCATGTTTGAAGATCGTATCTAAACCTGCCAGGAGCACAGCAGGCAGGCAGGCAGGCAGGCGTTGGAACACAAACTATCTCCGGGAATCGAGAGCTGTATCGCGCGTCGACGGGCAAGTTTACAGACGAAACTACGTCTTGCGCGGTGTTTACGAGTATCGATAGCCGAGAATTCTCGATGCACGACGCTGGCAAAGTGATTCACCGGGGCTAGAAGCGGAGCAAAGCACAACCAAGGTTTCCTAATGAAATTCACCGCTGCAGCGCCTGGTTCCGGGCTCTGGCTCCGGTTCTCTCCCGCGACGACGATAGACCGACCTTGTTGTCCTTTGTCGTTCGAAATCATCTAGAAATACTCGATATTTTAATTAACTCGCCTCCCGTTGCCCTCCGCCGATGTTTCATTCCCCGGGATCGATATGATCGTGGCCGCTGGTGGCAACCGCTCGAAAACGCTGTCGAGTGTATGCAAAATAAACGCGTTTTATCGCGGGAACAAACATTCCCCTTCAGCGCGGAAGTTGATTGCACACGAGGTATTCCGCCAATTTCACCGACTGGAGAAAAACTTTCCCTATATTTCCCACCCTTCCTACGCGGAAGGAGTTCGTTGGCGTTGCCGTTTGTGCGAAACAATGCGGAGTGGCTCGCGGTACCGCTAGAGAAATTCCATATTTTTTGATAAAAAAAAAAAAAAGAAAAAAAAACGTAACGTCCGTTTGAACGACCATTGCGCGTTCTGCGAAATTTCAGCGGAGAACGCGAGGACGATATATTAAAAAAGTAAAAATATAGTTCGAAAATTTTATGTATTAGGCGCGATGTTCGAAATTTCATCCGAATTGTTAACATTTAATTTCGCACGCCCCTGCGCGCGACAATCTGTACAGGATTTAACAGTTGGTGTATGCCGAATATTCAATTAATTAGGTTGAATCGGACCGGCCATTAATGGATCAAGTGCCGAAATAATTAATTCCTTGTTGCTGCTGTGAAACATTTCTAATGTGGATGGTTAAGTTCGGTTTATGACCGTGTAACGTCAGCGCCGCAACTGACTCGTCCGGGCATAATTAACGAAATGGCACTTTAATTTATTACGGGCGAAATTGTTTAATGACGATGAAATTCCGTTACGGAAATGTAATTCCGAGCGAGATGTGTAAAATTTTTCATTTAAATCGGCGCGTCGCCTATTTCAAACGTGGGCGAGCTTTCGCTCTGCTTTTGGCGAGTATCTTTACTAGCTAGATAAACTTACCACTAATTGAAATCTGCGGATTTGTTTGCAAAAGAATACTTTGATATGCAATAGTTTATTACTAGTTTGCGTATTGCACGTATTTCGTGTATTTAAATTGAAAAATATATGCACATATATATATTAAGTATTTCCTTCATTTCTGTTTCATCGTTTGATTGTAATTATTGATGATTATCTACGTCAGAGCTTAGAGGCTAACTGGCGGGCTTATACCCCCACTTTCGCTACCGCTATCCCCTCCACTTGCTTAATCAACAGACTGAGAGAGTGGGGCTCGTGCACGACAAGAGTGGAGGGGATAGCGGTAGCGAGTCGCAGACCATCAGTTAGCCAGCTCTGATCTGATACAATCAGTTTTGAATTTCGTCTGAAATGAAATTTGTACCATAATTGAAAACAAACTGTAATATTAAACAAACTAATTTCTAATTATAGATAAAAATAGATGCAACAGTTTTTACAATTGACAGACAAAGACAACAGTAACTAAAGATATTATTCATGACGATTTAATAGAATCTCAATGTACTTATAAGTATCAATATTGTCCTGTGAATCGGTTAACATGATTGTAACGTTACTCGTTTGATTAAAATACCGAAAAGTGTGTCTCAATGTGTTATACATTCCAGAAATGTATCTAGTAGTCACGGTGAACAAGTTTATAAAAAAATAAATTCATTTATTAAAAAAAAAAAAAATCCTGATTCATCTGAAATACATAAAATCGCAGAAATATTAGCCGGTAAAATAATGTACCACAAGATTATTGAATTATGTAATTACTTACACATCCTGTGACGTTCATTTTTTTCTACAACAAATTCGTATCAAAACGACAGAGAACAATTGAATTTTGAAGAACTGCTACGAGAAACTGTAATCCATGACAATGCCAACTATCGTGTCTCACTATAAATAAACCGTTAATTAAAACAAAACTAAACAAGTTGAAACAGTAATTCACATCTCGTTACACGCATGTTTCACGTGCATAAAAATCTGCACTCGAGTCATTAATCTCCATCTTCAAAATTCATTATCTTATTCATTCTAACCAGTCCCACTGTCCAGCACGTAACAGCCGAAATATTACGAGGTTACCGATTTATTATCATCAGATTTACAGAGCTAAATAGAAATATCAAAAAAATAAGGCAAAGGGAGGTGAGGCAACTCTTTTCCTTGGTTAAACAGGAAGGGGTTTTGCAATTAAGTGCCGAGCTACCGGCCAACGATGTCTGAAATAAAAACCTTGCTTTAGTTTATACATATTTATGAGCTAAAGCCAAGGTCTGGCTTTGGTCTTAATTGAAAAACTGGACCTAATTGTGAGTAATGGTTACGCCGACGCGGCTTTATTTAGGCTGGGCTCATTCTTCGTAGTTGGTAGTTAAGAAAGTTTTCGGCCGGCCAAACGATCGGCAAGGAGAAACGAAAGCGCGACGTCGAAAATGAAGAAAAATAACAAATTAGGGTTACGCTGATGAAGCAATATTGTTGCCTCATCCGAGAAAATTGAGGTGAAATTACAATCTCGTGAAAATCCACCGTACATACATAGGTGATCATACGGTTTCGAACTTGAATTCATAGTCTTGTTCACGAGAAACTATTTTTTAACCATCTTATATCGTGTGTGTGTGTGTGTCTATGTATGTTTCATCTTCTTGGAATTTAATAGTCTTTCGATTTACGATGAATAAAATATGTGGTCCATAAAGATAATCCCTCAACATACTCAAAAAATAGACTTTGCCACCCTTGAAACCATACAACTTTTGTATTAAGCAATTTTTCATTGGACGCGTAATTTAAAAGTTATTATACAGGGTGTGCAAGTTGCGTGAATCATCATACATCCTAAAAGTTTTCGGCCGACCAAACGATCGGCAAGAAGAAACGAAAGCGCGACGTCGAAAATGAAGAAAAATAACAAATTAGGGTTACGCTGATGAAGCAATATTGTTGCCTCATCCGAGA
>NW_025109616.1:439754-464246 GCF_011392965.1 Frieseomelitta varia
GTGTGTGTGTGTGTGTCTATGTATGTTTCATCTTCTTGGAATTTAATAGTCTTTCGATTTACGATGAATAAAATATGTGGTCCATAAAGATAACCCCTCAACATACTCAAAAAATAGACTTTGCCACCCTTGAAACCATACAACTTTTGTATTAAGCAATTTTTCATTGGACGCGTAATTTAAAAGTTATTATACAGGGTGTGCAAGTTGCGTGAATCATCATACATCCTAAAAGTTTTCGGCCGGCCAAACGATCGGCAAGAAGAAACGAAAGCGCGACGTCGAAAATGAAGAGAAATAACGAATTAGGGTTACGCTGATGAAGCAATATTGTTGCCTCATCCGAGAGAAAGAGAGATGAAATTACAATCTCGTGAAAATCCACCGTACATACATATGTGATCATACGGTTTCGAACTTGAATTCATAGTCTTGTTCACGAGAAACTATTTTTTAACCATCTTATATCGTGTGTGTGTGTCTATGTATGTTTCATCTTCTTGGAATTCAATAGTCTTTCGATTTACGATGAATAAAATATGTGGTCCATAAAGATAACCCCTCAACATACTTAAAAAATAGACTTTGCCACCCTTGAAACCATACAACTTTTGTATTAAACAATTTTTCATTGGACGCGTAATTTAAAAGTTATTATACAGGGTGTGCAAGTTGCGTGAATCATCATACATCCTGTATATATTATATTCGCATTGATCTGTAGTATTATTTACCACTTTTTTTATTTTTATTTCTCGGTCATCATTTCCATACCGTCGATTCATCCATGAAAATCAAATTCACCTATTAATAACAAACGACAATCGACGATTGTAAATTAATAACAACGCATTAGCTAATTGCACGCCCGTACACTGCAATCTCCAATAACGGTGGCAATTGGGTTCGTAAAACCCAACGAGCTATTCGACGCAAAAATCTCAAAAACACGCAATTATGGCGAATAAAAATTTTTATCGAACTCATAATTGGACATAGCGTGTAAAACTGGCGGATCATCGGCGGATCATCCGTGCACCGCGATGCAACGGAATTTGTAATTCAGCCGTGTGAATTTACAACTAGTTTCCAAGCTGAAACATAAATTTTCATGCAAGAACCAAACTAGTAACAGTTGCCGGTGGCCGGTTTTCGACTAAACCGTATTTCGTACGAGATTGGACCGAGAGCGCACCAACCGTGCCAGTTAAACCGTTTAATTTTTAATTGATTAACCGTCCGACCAAGTTTCGCCGCCACTCTTATTTGACTGAAGTTTAATTATCGAGCGGCAATAAATTAAAACGCAGGTAAGTCAAGCGATACGACTAAACTCACGCGGGAGTATCTCGCTGATCAACTAATTGACCGGCCCGTTAATTATTATTGTTCGCCGGAAACGGTTGTTCCGATTTGCGTAACGATTAATTAATCCAGTGCAAACAAATGGGAGCGTAATGTCGAGAAATTACCAAGCAAGCGTAAATTTCAGCGAGGAAAAAAGAAAAGTTGATTAACCTGTCTAAAATTGCAAAAAAAAAAAAGAAAAAAAATAATAATAATAAGCGCGAATAATTTGTTCCTGTATTTACACTTTGTATCTAATACTTAGGACAAATTTTGAAAACATTTTATCCTCCCCGGTATATATAGGGTGTTTCTGCGTCGGTATTGCAGGTGATTAATCATATCATCTGCATAAAGATTCATTCGTACACACCATCGTTCAGTGCACACGTGCTCGAGGAATATTAAAGCCGATTTACGTCGACAAAATTTACCCAGCAGTAAATGAAAAAATTTTACTCTGCATCTTTCACTTATTTTTACATATAGGATTACTCTGCGTTTCTATCACGTCTAGACTTAGGCAAATTCCAAGTGTTTAGTCATTCAGAGTTAGCAAGTTTTCAAGCTCGATTTTCAAAAAATTTATCCTTTCATTTCGACTTGTTTTTTCACGTAGAATCACCTCGTCTTCGCTTGTACCACCGATGCAGAGACACTTTGTATATATCGATGTTCAACGAACAATTAGGGAATATATCAAATCGTGAAAAACACGAAGAGCAAACGAACAATCGGTCTGCAACCACGCAGGTAAGGAGTACCAGATCATAAAAAGACCGACCGATCATAAAAACAACGACGCTACTTTTCCCTCGTTCGATGCTTTTGATCGTGGATCGTGCTTGCCATTGAATTTCCTACAACGGCGCATTTCATTCGCTGCAAATACCCCCGCGGGTAATTCATCGTATCAAAAGCCATGAACAACAACAGGCCACTAATTACCAATCAGTGATCGAATCGGCGGACAATTCGAACGCTGTCGACGATCGATCGCGCTAAAGAAGTCGCTACTTGATCGAGACGAGATGCAAACGAGCCGGTTCGAGGATAAGTATATGGAGCCTGAGAAAGGGAAACGGGGCCACGGGGCGAAAGAGAGAGAGAGAGAGAGTCTGGCTATAAAATTCTCATCCGAACCGAGGCAAGACGCTCGGCAGGAGGGATGGAAGCCGGGTACCCATCGAAAGGGCGCGACGTCATAGTGAGCGGTCATAGATAGGAAAAGTTTTCCCGATTGGTAGTAAAAGCCAAGTCCAAAGAAAGACAGAGAGAAGGATCGAGAAGGAGAGCAGAGAGAGAGAGAGAGAGAGAGAGAAGGGAAAGGTGGCTGCTGCAATGAGATCCCTACAGTCGGGTCGGATCGTAGATCGTCCATTGTTACGGAGCGGCGTTTCAATACCCAGGTGAACCCTTGATCCTCGTAATAACGTCGGCCAGACTACCTCCGAACCCCTTCAGCCAGCTCTGTTCATCGAGTGAAACGCGTCGTCTATGGAGTTTCATAGCGGCGGCGCAAACCTGAAATTCTCTTTCACCACGTTATCCTCTCTCTCCCTCTCTCTCTCTCTTTCTCTTTCACGCTTTCTCTCTGTACTCAGCGCGGCGCCCTCTTCGCAGTTGGCCCACGCCAACCTCCGTCTCACCGTTATCTTTCGTTTATGAGTATGCTGTACTTTATCGGGGGAGACATGTTTTCACCGTAAATTCCAAAGTTTCCCAGCGCAGCGACGTCCTCGGCTGCCGAGGAGCAAGATGGCGGACAACTACCACGGCCTTGTAATCCCTCTCGCCGCACGTACGTTCATAAATTCGACGCGGCGCGCTGCGCTGATGCCCCGCGCGTTGCTTGACGATGACGGCGTCGTCCGATGGGATCGCGGATGGAAACAGCTCGGTTCGTAAACGTTCGACACCGAAGGGGATTTCACCACCTTGCGCTGGCAACTGGTTTGCGGACCATAACGAGTGGCCGAACCGTATATACAATGACTCGTCGCTTTCTTTTCCCTTTGAACTCGTCGGCATGACGTCGCTGGACAGAAACTATTAAGAAGTAACAAAGCTATCATTTGTTTTGCCTGGATTACATTTAAATATACGTGAAACTGAGAAAATGTAATTTAGGGCAAAAACTTCTCGACGTGCGTGGCACCTTATTAACCGCTCTTCGACGTTTTTCCTGACATTCTTTTGTGATTGTTATACAACAACTGGTGGCCGTACTGTCGAGTTTGGCTTCTGGATGTTCAGTAACACGTGCAATCTTACAGCACGGGATTGTGAACTTGTCTCATCTTAAGTGAAATTTATCCGTATCTAGCATAATCGTATTAATATGAATTGAAATTGGCCCATTACCTTCAACTTCACGTATTTTCTAAAGTTTCGTTCCTTTGCTTCTGAAGTAAAAGCACGCGAATGTCAAAGTATATAAAACTTCCATACGACAACTTCTCATTAACCTAATGCGATGAAACAAAACAGTTTAATAGCTGCAGAATCATTTAATAACTTCACTTTTAAAATTAATACGAAACGTGATGTATAAAAAAACATGTACGAACTTATGACTCACTCTAGTATTCTACAGATTGTCAAATGTTGATTTTCAGCAGTTTTTAGTACATTGCATAACATACTATCTCGATCACGAGCCATACTAACCATTCTTCTTTTTCGTTTTTATTTGAATAATAAAATAATAATAATAATTCTTAAAAACTGCTTATCACTTAATTGTAATTTACCAACATTTTACCAAAAAGTGGCGACTTTTCCAGAATATGATAGTGTTTGATATGTTAATATATAGTTTTTGTACGGAGATATTCGTGTCGTATTATAATTGTAAGATGTATTAACAATTCCTTTTTAAAAAGAAGCAGGCGATATTCATTTCTCATTCCCATTCCGTGAAACGGCATGCAAATCCCAGCCTCTCCGCGTAGTTTAATAATGGCAAACAATAAATCCAGGGGAGAGGATGTGCTCTCAATGTTTGCCTAGTAATGCAAACCATAAGTTTTTCCTCATTAGAGCGACGAATGACTGAATTAAGGCAGGGCAGGCTTTCATGAGTTTTGCAGAACGCTTCTCGCGAGGACATTCGGCAGAAAAATGTAGTAAATGCAGCGCATTGCAATGAAACGTCGACGAGTCGTAGGAATGTTCACTCTCGATAGTTCTAATTAAGTATAATTTCAAGGAAGATTCAAAGCTGCATCAAAGTGTAAAAAGAGGACAAGAATTTAAGATACTGCCAACAGTTCCGTGTATTTTATTCCGTGTCCATTTCTTAGAGACGCACACTGCACGGAGAAATCGATAAATGTAAGTACTTTATTATACTTAGCGTCGACTTTTCTCGTAGTTGTAACAGCCACGTGCGTAAAATCCACGGATGAGCCAGAGTTACATTTCCAGGATAAAACGTGGATAGTATCAAAGAGCAAAAAGACTCCACGCTCGCAGAAATGGAGTTTTACAAGTTGGGAACATTGCAAACGGATGGAGTGGCCGAAGAAAACGTTGAATCTTATTAAAACGAGAAATCGTGCCACGGACTCTATCGTCTACCGACCACCTCTACTTGGTCGGCCGGTAAGGCTCCTCTACGCTGTTTACACATGCAGCTCGTTAAAATATTTTTCAACAGCGAGTGGAAATTTTCCATATTCTACCATTTAAAAAAAAAATTTTTTTTTTTCAGACAATGAATGACCCGAATAACCGGTAGCCCGACGAGGAAAAAAACGTTCGGAAAAAAATAGAGGCTGCTTGTAAAATTTTCCAGCCGATATGCGCGCAGCTTCCCCCCCCCCCTCCTCTCCCCCCATCTGCGTGGCAACGTATGGACAGAAATGATCACGCTGGATCACGTAGTTTCTCCTCGATATAAAATTTACAACCGTTCTCGCAATATCGCTGATTGTTTCGTAATTTTTGTAATTGCTTTCGCTCCTGCGCCATCATTTCTGCATCACAATCCCTTACGTGATTGTTCGCTTATCCTTGTTTCGCTGAACTCTAACTCGCGAAAATACACGCATCGTCGCATCGTAATTACTAATGCAAGTGTGTAACAGCGTACGGTTCGTTGTAACTAAATGCAGATAACATTGAAATAAATTCTCTAACTGGCAATTACGCCATTATTAGAGATACAGAGGCTTGCTACTGAAACTAAAACTACCGACAATTAAAGTATAATGCTCGTAGCAGAAATGAGAGAAATGAAAGTGCAAGGTACAACAAGCTTCTGTTAATATATTTTATCGAAAATCATTCGAGCATCTAAAAATATCCATAGAAACCATTCTGACCAATTTCGTAGTTCTAGTGTTAAAGCAGAGGTGGCTAACTGGCGACCCTTGCCCCCACTCTCCTGATCACTATCCCCTCTACTGCGTCAGTCTGTCCACTGTACTATCCCCACCAATTCTCTGTACGCTGCGTGAAACGTGACTCTTGTACCACCGAAAAACAAACGATACGATACCTTCTCTTTCTTTCGGTGCCCATTGACAAAATCCACCTCGTAATTTAAGTGGGGACTAGTGTACTCGCACATTAGCCATACACATATAATACATATAAATTATTTTCTCTATCGTAGCGGCGAAAGTTCAAAGAAGATACGAGGAAAATAGTATTGCACGGCCCGCTAATTTTCACTCAGCAGACTTAGTAGCTCGCGGCGTGCTAGAAGCAAGAAGTTCGTCGCCTCTGAATTTCGAAGAAACGAGAATTTAATCTCGGCGAAATGAACAGAGGGCGCAGCCGGGAAATGTAAAATCCGAGAGTCGGATCGCGCCGCGCTGCTAGAGAGAAGCTAGCGTAATTTTTTCCACGGTCCATTGCATTCCCAAATTGATCGTTGGATCGGCGACAAATTGCGCGTGGCCCTCTAGCACCCGTTCGCTCCCGATACACGGTAACAACCTTTTTCGAAACTCCGGCAATTTCACGGTGTATGACAACCGCTCGCCGTAACTTTCACGGGACAGTCAGTCGGGCCCGACGCTTTTCAGGAATGTCGTAAAGCCGCGATCGCTGGTGTGACGCGTCCCATCCCCCCAGCAAGTAAGCGTGTCTGTTACGCCGCGTTGAATAACGCCCCGACTTTTTATTTACGAAACGTATAAACGTCAGGAGACGTACGATTCGGTCGCGTTGCCGTGCCGTATCGGATAATATGGCCGCGGCGGGCGGCGTTAAATTATTTCACGCCGCGAGATTTATGCCGCTGCGTCGCGACCGTGCCGCCGAGAGAGATTACGAACGAAAGACGTTCCCGAAGAAATTATAGCGAGAGGACGCTTGCATATTGCACGCGTGTCTCGCGCCGCCATTTAAAACGACTTGAAAACGCTAGCCGCGGTTCGATGTTTCGTTTCCTTCTTTTCAACATTAATCAGCGTCGTGCAGCGCGATCGCTGTTCACATCTCTTGCTCACGACGCGCTCGATTTCGATTACAGCGTTTCCACTTTCGTCAAGGTTCCAATTTATCCGTATATTTGTAGTTTTCATAAACAAATATTCAAGGAAATGTATTAGCATTTACTTGACGACGGAGAAACTTGTGAAAAATATATCTTTTAAACAAGTGGTTTCTTTGCGAAATGGCAACACGCCATCGAAAAAAGAAAAAAAGACACCAATTTGATTAATTTACACAAAGACTGCATCTTCGATAATTTCATCAGATTCCTCAGATATTTGATAAAATATGTTTCGGACCATCAAAGCTAGTTTGAGGATACTTTTCACCCCTGTCAAATAGTTCTTTCGAAGAAGACTATATCTATATCTATAATTTCGTGAAAATCAGTGACTGACGCATGACAAGGGTCCCGCAATGCGTTATTTTTCGATTGATTTTTTTACCATTAGCGGGGAGGGAAATTTGAGTCAACTCGAGGTAAGAATACCAGAGCACGTTTCGGTAATTCTGAAGAATCCCTGAACAAGTACTGTTGCTAAAAGGAAACTGCACAGAGGTGTTGTGGCACCTGGAGAGGCGGGCCAGACCGAGCCAAGGCGGACTGCAAGAAAAGAGTACGAGCTTTTCACTTAAAAAGTTTCTCTTAAGCAGGATCCGGGGACGAGGACGTCGGAATTAGATTTTACACGAGACACCGTTTTCCAGCCGAAGGCGGAGATACGTGAGCAGGAGCGAAATAACGTTATCGAAGGGCTGAAGGCCAGGAAGGGCTTCCACGGTGCATCCAGAGGGCTTCGAACGTACAAATAATGACGGCACGCTTGGACACGCGCGCACACATCGTCGGATGAACCGGGTTTAACGCCGGGTCGATGCAAACAACGCGAGCGATACGTGGAAAACGCACGTCCATCGAACACACACCAGCCATACCGGCTAATGCTTTCCACCCACACACACGATCGCTCGCAATGAATTACAAAAGGGCACGTTCCGTTTTGCACGTTTCGTAGAAATCGTCGCGATACTATCTCGGCTCTCAACGCGAAAGCACGAAACGTCGTTCGACGGAAGCAAGTAACTTGCTGCCCGGTAACGCCGTGAAAAAATCAGCTGTTTGTTTTACGATTGTCGGCCCCGAAAACGTGGAAAAAGTACATTTTTACTAGTTTTCTTTTTATTTTTGAGAAATAAACACTTTTATTCTTAATGTAACAGCCAGTTCGTGTATGATAAATTTCAACACCAGAGTGGGATTGCCAAAGTGATCAAAATGGCCAATTTGTAATTTTCCATGTACTTCCAGAGATTCGAATGATTTTTATCGAAATATGTAAACAGACGTTTTATAAATTTTTCTCTGCACTTTAATTTCTTTGCCAGAAGTTTCATTTTTTGATTCTAGCGTTCAAACCTTATCTCTAATAATGACGAACCTCTGAGAAATGATTCAGGGAACCCAATGAAGCAGATAAATAAAACGATCTGCTCACTCGTTGCGCTCGTACGACGTGAACAGCGAAAGGATTGATTACAGGACAGAAATTTGGTCCGAAAGATAAACTATGAATTCTTTGTCTGGTTATTTGAAGATTCGATTTGATTCCAAGTCGCACATGATGAAAAATCCGCAATTTTAATGGGCTCGAGGAGGGGGAATCTCGTAATATTTCATAATTACTAATATAATATTATTTATTTAATATTATATATTATATTTTTTGTTTACATAATATTATTATTATTACATATTATTTATTACTTACATAATATTTTTTACACAATATTATTTATTTAATATTACTTATTTGTTACTTGTCAAAAGTTGCCCTAGTAAGCATTTGACGTGCAAAGAATAAGTCGAACGATCTCGGTTTCCTTTTAGAAAATTGGAAACATGTCAGGCGCATGTGCGAATTCAACCAATATCGGCGGAAAATCGAGAATCAGCAAATGACTTGAACGCGTCAAAAGTCGATGAAGAAACCCTGGAATGAAATTCGCTCGTTTGAGACAGAATTCGCTCGTCTTTGAGAAAATTGAGTTTCCGCGTTTAAAAAATGGATATCCGGCACGCGTGGATTTTCGTGAATTTTTAAATTCGATTTTCTCGGCCGACTCCGAGTTACAGAATTTCGTACCGAAGGCTTGCGCGTCTTTTCGTGTTCACGCGGTGTGTAATCCCCTCCCCGATTGTCGAAAAAGTTTCCAACGAGAAACGGCGGTTAAAGGGGCCAATTTTCGGAACGAGTCGTCCCTCGTGTATTCAAACACGCGAATATGAGAGCCGATGACGCGGCCCGTTGATAAATACGCCGAGAGATAACACGTATACGCTCGCGTGGATAGAAGGAATATGAGCGAATATAAGCGTGTACGTTATGAGTTCTGCCAGGTAAACAGAAATGCATTCATAGAAAAATACGGATAAACCAATACACCGTAGGAAAAGCTGGATATGAGAAAATGCAACGGAAGAGCAGCTCTGCCGGAACGCGCTCACACGGAGAGTATGCTCTTTTCAAAATTGTTAACGACAAGAGACTTTGGTACAAGGTGGAAAGAATAAACGAATTCAACCACCTTTGATTTGATAAAAAATCTGAGGCAAAATTGACTTCGACCCTTGAATTTCAAAGTCAGATTCTCTTTTTCTCTTTGTGCATTATATTCTACTCATCACCATAGGTCGAAAGGAACCTAATGGTGCGTTTGAAAAATGGCAAAAAAGTTTTCTTGATCGTTTAACACCGCAGACGCGTGCTAACAGCGACTTTATGGTGCTGGACGTGTGGATGTCCATATTACGTTTATAATGTTTCTATTCTGAATGATGTTAACAGTTAGTTTAATCATTTGATTATTTAGACTCACACCGATGCTACAACTATGATAACTCAAATGTTAGTAAAAGCTAATACGAATATAGACACGCGTTCGGGACCATAAAGTCGCTGTTAGAACTACAGCTCTTTTCATCGATTTTGTATTGATATTTTTCACACGTTCTGCACGTCTTTTTTGGACACTGTTAGCTGTAAAAGACCAAAAGTTGTTGGATGATCAACCAGACCTGACAATATTGGCTCAGTATCAACATTATTGATTGCGAGTCAGTAATAGTCTTCTTAAAGTAATTCCCCATGAGCAGTAATTTATAGAACAAATTCCAGTAGCTGGTTATCCACACTTAGATTTACCAAAAAAAAAAAAACAAAAATTATGAGAAAAGCAGTAACACTTGTTTCCATTAAGCAGACATTGCAACGTAGAATAAAATCCTCTTAAAAGTATTATATACGTTGCCATTCTTTTACGCGGAATTCAACAATATGCTTTCTTTTCATCATGCAATTTATGACCTTTAAACCTTTAATCAAAACTCTGTGTCCATCTAGAGTGGCGGTCAACAAATTGGAGTAGGTGGACGAAAGATCACGACGAGTATACCTATCTATGAACAAAAGAGATCCTGCGAGCCTAGTGTTACAAGGGTGGTCAAGACGTTGTACACAATGGCGAGTCACAGGCCTCGCAAGAGCCTGAATGGAAGCGTTATTACTTCCAGACGACTTGTCGCTGTTTATGGCTCTTGCTCTATGGGTCTGGCTCTGTGATAACGTTGCCCCTTTTAGGGAGTCTCCAACGAAAGTCTCGCAGAGGAAGCAGAAATTTCACCGTGAATATCGATTTTTGCACGGACCGGCACTGAAGATGTCACTCTCGTCGAACTGCAAGAGGCGGAGAGGAAAATTTCGAAACAAACGTAACAAATATTCCTGCGAATACGACTGATTCTATATCACGATTTCTTGACTTCGAATTCGAGTGAAAATTTCCAATCGAGCGCAAAGAAAGTCGCGTCGGGAAACAAAAATTCGCACGAGAAAGAACAAACACCTGCGACCAACGTTCCATGGACGTTTCAGAAACGGCGAGATACCTAAACGAAATAAAGGTGAAGACTGTAAATGACACTCGGTGAAGTGAAGACTCGGCTGACTGCGCCGCAGTTTGACTAAACGTCGAATAGCATAATTGATATGTTCTTTGCACGAGGCTCGATCTTCCTCGGCATTGTCAGCCAGCGTCCATTTTTAGAAGCAGCGACGGAGCACGCTTTACGCTCTATTCTATTCTATCGAGCAAGAGAGGGAGAAATTATAGCGCTGTAAATGTACGTGATCCGGACGAGCGTATAGAATATACGCCGGGGAAGGTCGTGGCGAGGGGAGGGGAGGGGAGGGGGAATCAAGCGTGTAGAGATACACGTACACGAGGGATAAACCAGCGGCGAAAACCTCGAGGTGGTAGCTGTTAAGCTTCTGATCTCCTTTTCGCCCGACTAAGTGGATACACCTGCGCGAATGGGCTCGTTTCGGATACGGTGGACCTTTTAAGTTAAGCTCCGGCTACAGTCGTGGATTCATTGTGCCGAGGAGCCGAGGAGATGAGGCGAAGCGACGTGAAGCGGGACGAGACGTGGCGAAAGAAGCCGGAAGGGTGGATAGCGAGGGCCCGTTACACGGAAATCTACTATGTCGACAAAAAGGCGGCGCGGCCTTTCTGCAGCCGTGATAGTTCAAAGAGGCGGCCGGTCGGCAGTAGCTGAAAAATTCAGCGGCAAAACACTTTTCCCGGGGACCGAGGAGCCCGCGACAGCCTGGACCCTCGAAATATCATCTTATTTCGTTCAGTATCGACTCGATTCACCTTCCGCGTCGCGCAGCGCTGGATTTTCGACTTTCGATTCTTCTATTTCTCCACGACGCACCTGATTTCAAGCATCGCGCGCTGCGCTGAAAAAAAAAAAAAAATGATTCCCCTTCGTTTCCTTCTCTCTCGTCCACCGACATAAAAAAGCGAGCGACCCTCTCCTTTGATGTCGAGCAGTCCTTCTTTTTATTCCTACGGCGGCGGCAGCGACGGCGGATCGCGTTTTATGATAAATCTTGCACAGAGAGAAAGAGAGAGCGTTGAATTTCGTGTATTCGCGCGGCAGCGAAAGAGGAACTTTGTACTTTGAATTAAATGGGCGGACACCTATCGCGTGTCACCTGCATTAAAAAATTGCAAACGCTTTCAGGGCACCTTCGCATGGCCTTTTCGTTTCGTAATCGTACGCTCGAGCGTGATAAATGGTGCAAAGCCCGGGGTATAAACCCTTATTGAGAGAAGGAAATGTCACGTGGCGCGGCGGCGCGTTTCGATGACTGGCCGGAAACAAGGGAAGAAAGCGTCCCGCCGTGCGGAAACGCGGCAGCCGCCGGTCGACCAGCCAGCAACGGGGCGCGCCGCCTGCAATTGGAAACCGCGGTGACGCCATAACCAGGTGACAAGAAAAAGAACACATCCGGTCAGAGCGAAGCGCGTCCTATTTAGCCGCGACCGCAGACACGCGATTTCTGCCAGCGGGGAGTCCGCCATAATGAAATTCCTGGCCCGTTAATTAAAGCGAACCGCAAATCAGTAACGCGATACACCGGAAATCCGCGTATTAAAACGAGCGTGCAGTGAAGAGTGGAGGGGGACAACATCGACGCGGCGCGTCACCCGCCGTTCGTTTGTCAATCGGATTTAATTGTTGTCTGGCAAAGGCAGTTTTCACGCAGTGAAAGTCGATCGGCAAACCGCGATTTACAACGCGGCATGAAATAGGCACGCGGCCTCTGTTCGTGCAAAAATATACAGGGTGGTTCATTTAAGGTGAGGCCATCTAAATATCTTTGTCTTGTCTGAATATCTCGACACCGAAATTACTGATAAGAATTTTTTTTTCCAAGGTCATTCTTTTTCAGATCTTTATCATACGTATTTTTATTACATTTTTATTACATTCATACATATTTTTTCAACTTATGTTGTAGCATGTAGCTGGTAAAAAGATGCATTTAGATATGTAAAGAACACAAACTTGAAAATTTAAGTTTTATAAATTTCTCTCTATCGGGATCGCAGATCTTTGCCAAAACGCGACAATCGATAATGTCGGGATGGCAGAAATTTTCGCAAAAACCAAAAAATTCCCAGACGAGCAAACGACTGAAAATTAATTCAAAACCAGTTTGGCAGAAGAAATTTAATATTTCCGAATAAATTTTCTTTCACCATCAGCAAATGTTTTAATTCGTATCTCAGTTTATATAACTGGAATCGCGAAAATATTTGCTCGAATAAAGTAGCCAAGTGGAAAAGTTTGAGTAGCCCCGGACACGAATTTACGACCACCTACGATGTCCTTCTTAAAACATAAAGCGTAAATTCTATTTGATACGTTTCACTCTGTGGCGGATAGTTTAAGAGAAACTCGCGCGATTAACCTCGCGTATAAAATGATTAGAAAGTTGAATACCTCAAAGAAAAAAACGTTGCGCGTTTTACGTATCTTTCACGAGAGATTTTAAAACGCGATACACCTCGTCTCGTCTGATTCTTACATTAAACGTCCAAGGGTAGCTCGCCAGAGAGTATTTGAACAACGTGAAAACTTTTTACGGCAATTACCGCGTTTCAAAGTGAAAAGGAGTTTCCAACGAACTCTTTCTGTACGTGTACGTGTACGTCGCGCCATTGCTTCTCTCTCTCTCTCTCTCTTTCTCTCTTTGTGTGTCAGTTGTCGAAAAGTGCACGGCCCGTCGGCCACCACCGGGCTCCTTCCGCATTCCTAGGACGATTCCGCTGCGCAAACTACGAGAAAGTCGAACGGATGTCCCCGGAATGAAAGATCGAAATTCGTCAGGTCCGTACGTGGCTTACATTGGTACGTCGGTAGAAAAGAATAATTTCGCCGGGCTGGTATGCCAACGGCGTAGCCTCCGCGTTCTCCACGGCTTCTCTCCACTGCTAACCAGTTCCTCAGAATGTCAACTTGAGTGGAAAGCAACGAAACTGCGAAACTCGAAGAATTTCCAACGGTATTTCCTTTTTTTTTTTTCCCCCTTCCTCTCCACGTATTTGCTCAAAATTAGCGATTCTGCGCGCCGCGCGTAATTTCGAACGGGTCTTCGTTCTTCGTGAAAATGGCACGAGAAATAATTGATCGACTTTAAAAGGCGCGTTTTTCTTTTTTTTTTTTTTTTTTTTTTGTATTTAATTATTCGCATTCGTCGATAAAGAGGGAGTGGAAAAGTCCGATAAACTCAACAGCGCGTAATAATAAAAGAACTCGTTACCCCATTACGAGGCATTATATTATAAAACCCAATTCCCAATTGGCCATTCGGGAGTTCGACGTATGTGCGTAATACATACACATGCGTGTGTCACGAGGAATTCTGAAACTCCAAATTCCATTCGGCGGTGGATGCCAAATGCGTTATAATATCTCTGTTCACTTCGTTGAATTCGAAAAGCCAACACGCGCGAACGAACGACGTTGTAAAAATCACGCGTTAAACTGGAGGAAAGTGACAGAGAAAACGTCTAGGAAATATCTCGCGGAGCAGCGAGTTATCGGGATAATTTATTGGGAAGCGTGGCACAGAGAGAGAGAGAGAGAGAGAGAGGCAGCCCAGGCAGATGTTCACCGCGATACTTTCATAATCCTGCGGCGTTCCGGGTGTTCAGCGGAATGCCGTCTGGCCAAAGGGAAAATGGAGATTGCTGGTCCTCTCCGGCGTGCATGCAGGTTCCGCTTTCCAGTTAGTGCCTTTGTCCTGACATCAGATGCGTAATAGGATAAGCTCGCACAGGCAGGTGCGGCCAGACAATGCGTGCGCCACGCCCGATATCGGCAATACCCGCCGCACCGCGGCCGATTCGTTTCTCTCCCTCTTTCGACCCCCTCCCCCCCAACCCCGGGGCGACACGATTCCAACCACCCCCCTGCCACCCCTTTGCTATCCCTTGCATCGCTTCGCTATATCCTCTATATCCACCCTATCCTCCCAACACAACCACGTTTTCATCAGTACACGTCCTACGCAACCTCGCGTTCCTTCTTCCTCTCTCTCTCTCTCTCTCTTTTTTTTTTTTTTTTTTGTTTNGAATCGAAGGTGTTTCCCAGCCTTCGAGCGTTTCTTCTCCCTTGTGTTTCTTTTCTTTCTTTTTTTTTCTTTTTTTTTTTTTCTTTTCTTCGTTTATTCTCTGCTGTGAGATACAAATTCTTCATTCTTCGTTCGAAGTCATGTCTGCTTCGTACAAATGAAAATAAAATCATTGTATCGTAGCGTTAGGAAAATAATTTTACTACCAACTTGACCTACTAGCTGTTTATCAGACACACACACACACAGCTACGTTTCCGGTCACGATCGCACGATCACTCCTCCATCGGTTCTCCTCTCTCTTTCTTCTTTCTCGCCGTTGCGAAAAACACGCGCATCGCATTAACCATTTCACTTTACACGGTTCCCTCGCGCTTGCAAGGTACAGCCAGATCCGAAGAGCCTCGCGATTATCGAACGAGGCTCGTAAAATTGCGCATCGAACGTGACGCGCTATAACGTAGTAGACACTCTCCGATACTCTCACAGTAAGCTAAAAGTATTCGACAGACGTTTGTTACTCTTCTCGATGAGTTCCACGAAAGTTTCCAGACTAAAGTTCACGCCAACTGGATTTTTCTCGCGACATACGTCGGCGATGCGTGAAACGAGCATCAATTCACCAGCAGATTAAAACCGAGAGACTGGTGATCGGTGCTCGTTACGTATCGTCATTCGTTGCACGTCGTCTTCCATTCGGCTAAGTAATCCCACACGTAGTCACTCCCATTATGACCAAAATTTCCACTAGCGCTAGGCGAATGTGTGTGTGTGTGTATGCACGTTGATCGAGTTAGCCCTGATATATTTACTGGAAGCAGCCGGAAACTGGGTTGCTGATTGAGTGCATAATGCAAGAGCCAGAAGCTGCGTAAACTGCTGGGTTATATGATCGTCCGAAAATTGTTATTATCGTTTGCGGATAGTTCGTGATACAGTTCTCCCCTCCGCGCCAATTTCAACGCCGATCCGACACGTTCGCCGGGCGAATGAACGGAATATTTCGATGCCGATGTGCAGCGAGTTACCGATGCGCCCTGAATTATTCCCGACGATTTCCAGCCTCGGCTCTATTGTCTTGGAACTTTCCAACGAACTTTCGGGGAATTGCCCGAGCCCGCCGCGTCGGCAAAGCTAGAAAATTTATTTAAATCAAACTACTTCGCCAAACTTCTTCGCATCGGCCGACTAAATCGAAATGCATTAAACATCGACGCGTCTATTTTTGTTGTCACGCGGACTTCTACATTTTTTTTTCTTTCTTTTTTTTTTTCTGTCGATGATTGTCAATTTTGAAATTTAAAATTTGAAAATTAAACGATCAGTTTTCATAGGTTCATGTCAATTTTCAGCTTTTTTCAGTGGTATATTCTTGTCAGGTTTGAACAATGAGGTGAGTTATGTATAGTGTATATTTTGGAAATAATTTTAAGGTATAATTTACCAATATTTTACCGAAAAGTAACGATTTTACCAATCCTCAGCTTCTTTTAATGGTCTGAAAAATGAGATCAGTTACGTATGATTGAATATTTCTGGAAACTTCAAAGTATAATTCAATGTATAATTTACCAACATTTTACCGAAAAGTAACGATTTTACCAATTCTCAGCATCTTTTAATGCTCTGAAAAAAATGAGATGAGTTACATATAATTGAATATTTCTGGAAACTTCAAAGTATAATTCAATGTATAATTTACCAACATTTTACCAAAAAGTAACGACTTTCTCGGAGCATAGCGTGTTTATATAGAATATATTACACAATATGATATATATGATATATAATACGATATATAATACAGAATATTTTTTACATTTTTATAACCATAGATATCTGGTTATGGTTACATATAATATGATATATAATACAAAATATGGTCACACTTTTATAACGATTCTTATCATTAAAAAAAATAAATAAATAAATAAACTGATTCGTCACTCTAAGACTATCAAGTTAGACGGGTCAGTTTTTTAGGGAAAATTGATTCATCGTGAATATGTGGTACTTTTCTGGAGAATCATGCCAACGGAACATGAAAGAAACTCTAATAGAGAATTGTGGACAAATAAAGGATCGTTGAGTTGAAAGCGGCAAAACGGACATCAAAAGTTCTTGGCGTTCTGGCTCCTTTGAATGATCATTCAGATAAAACTTTAGAATCCTTAAGAAGCTTAAATCATGTCGAAAAATTTCAAAAGTACGATTCGCAGTAAGATATATTTTCTACTACCTGACCTAACCTATATATTTCCTACCTAACTTAAATCTAACCTATTTTTACTTTTAAAAATTATATATATATATATATATATATATATATATATATAGGTAGAAAAAATATATATATATATATTTTTATGAAAATAAAAATAGATTAGATTTAGATTAAGTATTATACATATTATTCTATTTAGATACATAGCCAGAAAATGTGTGTTTGCGTTTGTGAAAAAGTGGATACGTACGAGCAGAAAATTGAAAAATAATCGTAGATTTAGAGATCGAGCGACAGAAATGACATTTTATGCACAGGGATTCATCTCACTCGGATTCTCCGAATGTAAACATTTCTTTTCACATTTTCAATAATTTCTTCGAAAAGAAAAAAAAAATATGGGTCACAGTCTTCGACTCACACTAAGTTATTTGATCGTTCATCAATTATTCTCTCTCTCTTTCTCTTTGGAACACGTACTCGCCGAGATTTAACGAAAGGTATTGACGTGAAACGGCAAAAAAAAAAAAAAAACTGAGACATTCTGACACGTCGCTACCTATTAACGTCACGTTCCGATCGCTGGTGTTGCTCCGCCGCTCACGTAAGCGAAGCCCTCGAGCCACCTGCACAATATCTATCAATACGTTCTTTTCCCGAACGTATCCCTGCGGGACAATAAAGCGTTTAATGAACTGCCGGCGGGATCGCGTATCGAGCGTCGACAAGATGCCTTCGTTCTGCGCAACCATCCCATCTCGAGTGCGTCAATCGAACCGATGGCACCGATGCATTGAATATTGCACCTTCGGGTGACTTGCCCTTGCTCCGTCTTCGCCCCACAATTCACTGTTGTCGTTGTTCTTTGAGAGGGAAGAACGTTGCCCTCGCGACGAAAATGATCTTCGATGAAAAACCGACTTGCGCGAAAATTCGCGACACACCCGATATACAGTCGATTTTCGACTACGTTTGAAATTTACGAAACAGATAGAGCACAAACGAAACGACGAAACACTGCGTACTATCTTTTTTTTTTACAACTGCCACAAAGCAACAGTGCAATCAAATAGATTCGAATGTTTTTTTTTTTTTTTTTGTTTGTTTGTTTGTAGGAGAAAACTTTTTAAAAAAAAAATTGGCTGATATTTGCAAGTATTTTCAAAAATACTGTTGAAGCTTCGACTTTCAATGTTACGGATAAACAACTTCGCTTTGCGTCTGAAATGCAGGTCAGTAGTACAAGTCGATGAATCAGCCGACGAACAGTCTTCTTTCCTTGTTTCATTCACGCCAACGTGCGAATATTCATATTGATGAATAAAGAAAAAGGTAAAATCGTTGACTTTAACGAGTGAACCAATAACAGCGATAATTAGATAATAGGCGATAAATGTTTTATTTGTGAAACGATTAATCGCCTATCGTTTCATTTCATTTACGACATTCATGAACATGTTTCCTCGAAAGGCAACAGGAGGCAGGCCAAGCAAGATGTTAGACAAAAAGAAACCATCTACGTTATACACTTAACTGACAGATACACTGTTGGTCATGTGCGACAACGACGTGCATCTGTGTTAAGAAGAAGCACAAGTAACAATACCGTCGATGAGAAAACAGTCCAATAAATCACGGCTGCAGTCGTCTGCGTAAAAAGAACGGACTAAAGGAGAGAAGGCAAGAGAGAAACCAGTATAATACGTAATGCCATCGATGCGTTAAAGCTTGGTTATTGCCCGAGCGGAGTTTCGATTTTGCTGGTCGTTGTCGGTCGGTAATTCCCCGGTATTATTGGAAATAACGATAGCTAAAAAGAAGAAAAAGAAAGAAAAAAAAAACGATAGCTGGAATATTACATAAGAGTATGATCCATTAAGTCCGTTTCAGAAAAAGAAATTGGATTCACGGTTGTGCAGCGGAGTTTGCCTCCGCTCCCATCCCCCCTTCTCGTCGAAACGGGGGCGTAGATCGCGGCGGAGGCCTCCCTTCGGGGTATAAATTAAATTTCACAAAGAAGGCCAAAAACCAATCCTTCCGCCGTGGGAATGGAAACTCGATCGGAGTAAAAACAAAAGAGGTTGCTGCTCCCTGCACAGCAGACCATTAGGGTTTAATAGTCCCTCGCGCATAAGTCAATGTCCCGACAAAAACGCGCAATTGTCTGCCGAAAAGGGATAAATCTTTCGAAAGCACGGTCGCCTTTGCGGCTGAAAACAACGCTGTCGATTAATTTGCAACGATCGTGAAAGCTTCCGGTTTGTTGAAACATTCTTTAAAAAACGCTCGGCAAACTGTTAAAGAGAAACCTTTTTTAATTTCGAAAGAGGTAGAGTATGATGATATCTGCCGGCGTGTCACAGTAATTAATTAACTCGGTTGTCTACAGAAAGTTCTTGCGCGAAATTGAAGTGTCACGAGAGGAGACGTTGGACTGGTCATCTATACAGGGTGTCCAGTAACTACGCTCTGCCAATTTTGACAAGCGTCTGCAGAGGTCGCGGTTTTCCGCGAATTTCACGGATTTCCAAAGCCGAACTGGGCTCTTAGCTTGCAAAAAGAAAGACAAGTAATAAATACATATATATATATATATATATATATATATTTTTTCTGTCAACGAAAGAAAAATATCAATATGCAAGAAAAGTTTTGCCAATATTTACGACTGCCTAACACTTTCTTCCAAAGGGGAAAACCTACAACGTCGCCGCGGCGACTGTTTCTGTGGCCCAATTTTGCCAAAGAATGCAGTGGTACCCGATACGTTCACACCCTGTGTCCATCGACATGGTTGCGGTAGCTACGTGAGAACATTTTAAGTGGGGCAATATGCCCGAGCCAAGGATGTACCGTGGCGAGCGCGCGATAGGGGGAAGAGAATGAATATGGATGACGAGCCGCAAATGAGTGCCGTTATTCGTGTACGATGGCGCGCAACTAGGGCGCAAAATGAATTAATTTCAACTTTGCGCACGCTCTGAAGACACCCTAGGAGCTGTCTAAGTCGCGTAGGGAAGTTACGCGCTTGAACGGGCCAACGTTATTCATACATACACATATACACCAATGCGTTAAGTGCACCGAGGGCCATTTCGCGGACGATCGTGCCGCGATTCACTTCCGACTGATTTCCCATGGATTTCACCTCATTGTTTCGCCCGCGTCGCTTTACAGATTTCACGGGGATCGTCTTGACACTTCCGCCGGTTCTGAAATTACCATTCTCGCGACCGAACGAATTCGACGAATAACGAGTAACGAATAACGTTGTCAGATCGATGTACAGAGAATTGATTAAAATTCACTTTGTCGTGCTCGGTGGCTCGAGTTGCTGGATTCATCGACGGAACATTAGGAATTTTGTTGCGCCAACTCGCGCTGTTTTCGCTGAAGGAGTGCGCGCAAGAATTTCTCAGCTACCAAAGACTTCGTGTGTGCCGTTCGCGCATCCCAGAGTCCTCAGACAGCCTTGTCACTTTGATATTTTGCACGATACCGAATAGGCTCGTCAACGAATAGGCGTGTCAAACTATGCGAGCGTGCGACGATCGAGATTGATAGCATCGCAGAAAATACCAGACAAATGTTCGTTTCTTTTGGAAACATATTTCCCACAAGTATGTCTTCCAATCGAGTTTGTAAAACGGCGGCGCGACCGATGCGAAAGTATTATTCGCACGCGAGAACCTGTAAACTCTCTCGTTGAATGAAATTGTTGTGCAATCGAGCAGAGATGATAAAAAAAAAAAAAAAAAAAAAAAAAAAAAGAAAGAAAGAAAATGCGTGTTCCCTTTGCAGGGAATAAATAAAACCGGGGATCTGAACAAAAATGTCTATCAATCATTGCAAACGCGTTTGCAAAATTTCCATCAACATCAATCAATCACCGTTCATCGATTGTCGAGCCGATGATCGACCCTCGGGCCAAACAAACTTGCAAACGTAAATTACTGCTTCCGTGTGAAACGCCCGAATTTACAAGATATGCTTGTAAATAAAAGAGCAGCCGGGAATTGAACACTTTTGCTGCTAATTCACAATTTCGCCCCGCTTTCGTGTTTTTCACTGTTCTTTTAATTCGCCGAGGAAATTACCGCCGGGACAGTAACACGTGAAAGAGTAAACGCGTTTCGTTCAAACGTCGAATTACACAGCGCGTAGAAATGATCGTAAACGTATATAAATTTCATCCTACGTGTTTTCATCGCTGTCTCGATAAAATTTATCACTGATGAAACTCAGTTAGTTTCCATTGACGATAGATTTGATTTCTGAGTCTTTCGTGCCGAACGAAAAATTACTTTTGCACGAAAGGAGATGCAGATCTACCCAACTAATGAATAATTTCTTTGCAATTTTTGTTTCTCCAAATGAACAGGCGACGCTTGCTTCGAATTTGCAAAATTTACGCTTACGAACGACGAAATGAACGCTTTACGTTTCTAGTCTACGACACCAATTTCGCGGTTTATTACACTTAGAGAGAGAGAGAGAGGTTCAAATGTCTCGGCAATTGTTTAACGTAGATTAAAGTGAACTGAAATGGTGTGAACTTTAGCCTCTAATTGTAAGTGTATGTATGTGTGTGTGTGTGTGTGTGTGTCTGTGTTTCCAGGCAAAGGCGACGGTAATGGAAGCGAGAAAGAGATTTTCATCTCGCACTCGACGAAGCTTCTGAATCCTATAGTTTTGCCTATCATCTCGCTTCGCCGTTCAGATTATTCTTGGACAACCATCTGAATCTACAGTTTCGAATATCACGTGCAAACATCGGCCGACGTGGAACGTAATGGAAAATACGTGTAAGACGTGTATCTTCCATCCGTGAGAAATAGATCTGTATGATAAATTCATATCAACACGTCACTGTATATACCTTCGACTTGTCGTTACATCCATTTGCAAAGTAACGATCTAACCTACTGAATATGTATCGCTTTTGAGAGAGGAGACTGTTTGAATGGCTATTTGGATAAGGATTCTTTTCAACTGGAAAAATAACGCGGAAAGAATGGAACGTTTTCTTTCGAACGAAAGATTAACATCGATGCTATTCTGAATCGAAAAAAAAAAGAAAAGATAAAAATGACGAAACGATTATGAAAGACCATTTCGCGAATTAATACGTCTCTGGCTGGAGTTTTCATTCACATTCGTATATATTGAAAGAGAGAGAGAGAGAGAGAGTAACCAGATCAATGAAGGCTCGTCTTCAAATGCAAGGTGGTCATTTCGAGCATCTTTTGTAAAAGTAATTAAAATAGAAAATTCATTATATCTCATAAACGAAGACAGATAGGACATATATTTGTATGACTTTTTTTTCGTTATTCTTTTGGCGCACAATCAGCTTCCGAAATAGATCCCACAAGTTACGAAACACCTTGTGTATAAATATATATATATATATATATATATATTACTCCGAGATTTGCATAAGGACGATTCCGTTAAGCAGGAATTTTCCGTTTGATCCCCCGGTGTTTGTGAATTCTATCCCTCAAAGAACGTTCTCATTCCACGTAGCTGGCGAATGCGTCCTCTTTGAAAATATTTGCCGCGAATCCGCGAAATACGCTTGCCGCGTCGGATGAATAAAAATTAACGGGCTGTAGATCCCGGAGCGGGATCGAGTCGAGAAAGGGAATTAAAAGGACTGTATGTGTGTACGCGTGTCGCGAAAAAAATCAGTCGACAATTTAAGCGAAAATATTTGACTAAAAGAAGTATCAGGGACGATCGTATTAAAATTAATGGCAATATTTGAACGTATACGTTGCGTAAATATATAATTCTGCGTGCAACTAGAGATCAAATTTTCTAAGTTTATGTCTTCATTCGTAGAGAAATTACCGAACAGCTACTGATTATCCAGAGTGGGATTACCAAAACACTGGGAGAAATTGTACAGGATGGAAAGAAAAGTTTGTCCGTGGCTATTGTAGATATTGAATTTCAAAGTCAGAAAAAAATTTTTTTTTCTTTTTTACATTGTATTCTACTCATCAGCAAGGTAAAACTTTTTTTCCATAGAGCCATAAGCAACCTAATAGTTCTTTTGAGAAATGGCAAAAAAAAGTTTCTTAATCATTTGATATTGCGTGCGTTCTGACAGCGACTTTATGGTTCTGGATTTCACTAACATTTGATAGGCCTGGATAGATTTCACCAACATTTGATTTATCATAGTTGTAGCATCAATGTGAATCTAATCAATAATCAAATAATAATACCAACTGTTAACATAAATATAAACGAAATGTAGAAGAATAATATACATTACATTCACTTGTCCAGAATGATAAAGTCGCTGTCAGAGCCCACGCGTAGTGTCAAATAATTACAAAAATTTTTGCCAAAGTTTCACCTTCGTGACGAGTAGAATACAAGGCAAGAAAAAAATTTTTCTGATCTCGAAATTCAACGTCAAGATCAATTTTGCTTTTAGCGTAAGATGCTTCACGTCATCTCAATCATTCAGAGAAAAGATCATTCTCGTTCGCAACAGTTCTCTCTCGACAAACTGAAACTGTAACACGTAGTTTATGAACTCGCGTCAAACTTCGCGAGACTTCATTTCGGAGACTGGCGAAGCCGGAAAACGAAAATCACATTGGCGCCCGGCGGTCTAAACGCGGAAAGCAATTAACTCGAGAAAAAGATCGTTTTGAAGTTGAATCACCGGTTGGCAGAGTGATTCGATAAAACTTTCCCGCAGGTCCATCCACTTCCACCCGGAAGACAAACTTATAAACATCGGGCATCAAGCACGAGGGCCTCGCCTCGGACACGTGACCCCGCGGCTGATAAGACTCTATCCAATTCCATTAGAACCGACAATTTCCAATACTCTGCGCGCCGGATGTATATGCCGATCGGCCAACTTCAAATATATTTACCGAACAGGCTGGAAACTAGGCTGCAAGCCGCATAGCTAATAAACAGACCTCTCTGCCCCTATAAATTATTCAGCTACGTAACCGTGTGAAATTGTCGCCATTCCCAAGGGGCAGCGGACATAACTCGGACAATACGGTAATAGGCGTTGGTAACAACGCAATCGCGTTAGGCGGTCGTGAACCGCGCGTTCTTCGAAAAGTCATCGAGCCCTGTAATTTTTAAAAGGCATCGCAGACTACTGTGATTGTCATTACCGACGAACATTTTAAATAACGTCAACACCAGAGACTGAAAACCGAAATATTGTGAGGTTTAGGTATTACACTGATATTTGCTGCTATATTATCGTAATATAACCGCTATTTGGGAAAACCGGTTTTAATACCGGTACAAGACGGTCATACCGGTATTTTCATGCGTATTTCATCGGTATTTGATGTCCACAATGGTAAAGATACCGAAATATATACCGGTACGGTACCGCTTTACTCGCGAAAAACACATTTTTCATTTTCTACGTACAGTGACTCTTATTAATATTCGGACATCGTGCTATTCAAAATATTGTTGTGGATTTCGATT
>NW_025109616.1:464893-468017 GCF_011392965.1 Frieseomelitta varia
TTTAGCGGAATATTCTTCCATTCTACGATTAATCGTTGTTTCAACTCCTCTTTCGATTTATCGACGTACGACAATTAGTCAAGGAAAAACGTATCGAGAAATCGGTCATCTTTTAAAATTAAGTAAGAGTGGCTGATATTATACGGAGATACAACGATGAATTAGTATTAGAAATAATGAAGGATACGTGTGTAAGCGTCATCAAATTTACTATCGGCAGCTTTATGAAAACTTTATTTAATCATTGTCTCCTTCTCCTTTTCTAATATATTAATATTTTATTTACCAGTATTATACCGATATTATACCGAAATACATTTACCGACCTAACATCGTTCTGATGGCATCATACCGGTATTCGCACCATTTCGGTTACATCAAACATAATCGAATAGTAATCTAAAAATATTTATTTTACCGGTATCCGTAATACCGATTCAGTCTCTGGTCAACACGATAATTTTTTGGAGTTTTTCAAATCTGACGACACTAACTCATTCTAACAGACTGTTGGAACCGCCAAAATAGTCAAAATGACCAATTTATAATTTTTTACAATAATCTTGCGATGTCGCGTTTTTTTCAGAGATTCGAATGATTTTTCTTTTTGTAAAATACATGAATAAAAGTTCGTGTTCCTTTTTCTATTCCTGCACAACTTTTATACTTCAGCTATCTAGGTAGTTCTAGTATTAAAATCTTTACGTATTTTCACGTTCAATGAACTCTAGCACGTGCTGTTCAAATAATTGTGTGCAATCGTCGAGAGAAATATAATCTTATATTTACAAGCATAATGGCAATAACGAAGTAGGTGAGACTTTTGATAATACTCGAAATACTCTCCTTTTATGTCCACTCGTAATATGTATGTCTACTATGAAAATGAAATTTTAAACACACTGTTGATATAAGATTATGCTGATCCTACTACTGTGATTGTTCTACAATGCTATCTTGTATTTAGCTTTCTTTTTTAATTAGTCCATGTGACAAACTGACTGAAAGTTGTTTCTCATCTTTGACAAATATAAGTCTTACGTCAAACTTCGTTTAGAAACGTACTAGCGTTTTAATCATAAATTAATAATGAAAGAGGACGTGAGGGATTTAAACTTTGGAATAATAGGATTATTCGTCCTCCTTTGCAAAGAAAGTTTATTATTCTTCTGGAATTGAATACAAGTTCCTTTTATATACAGACTTGTACAACCATGGAAATTCACCGAAATAAAATGTACAGTAGACTGTAGAAAGAAGATGCAAAAAATGAACAGTACAGTTTATAAAGAGAATAATACCAGTTGTATTCAGTCCACGTATAGAACAACTGAAAGCTGTTTCTCATCTTTGAACACAAATTCTTACATCGAACTTCATTTAGAATCACACTTTTTACAGCATATTAATTACAAATTAATAGTGAGGAATCATACGAGAAACATCGGAATAATAGGATTAATCATCCTTCTAAAAAGTTATTAAAAAAGATTTCTTCTATCGGCATATAAATTTCTTTTTATATAAATAAAAGTGCGCAACAATGGTCCATTCATTGGAATAAAAAAATATAGTACGATATACGAAAGAGGGTACGAAAACTGAATAATACAGTTTATCAAGAAAATAGCGATCACAGTGAGGGATCACCATAACCTTACATCAACCGTTCAAAACTTGAGCTTCGGAATATTGCTGGAAGAAAAATATATCAAGCTAATATCGTATGCTCTCACACACTCAAACATTTCCACTTATAAATAATGTGTCGTTACAATTGTTCAAACAGCACGTACCTAGAGTCCATTGAACGCAAAAATGCATAAGAATTTTAAAATGGGTAATCAGATATGGGAAACGATATCCATTCGTTCCAAAAATAGGAGAAGATCGCGTGGTTATTACAGCTTATGAAAATGCTGCTTTCCCGTGTTACGTTACGTATTTTACTGCCGAGATGAATTTTTCAGGAAAATCTCGCTGGCTCGTAACAGCTTGCCACGAGAGTAAATATCCCTCTTTATTTTTGCGTGAAAGGAATTTTGAAAAGGAAGAACAAATTTGAAGGAGAAACAAATGGAGAAATAATTAACGTGTATATCTTGCACACGAGCGTATATCGATCCTTTTCCACGCCACTGAAAACATTTCATGTTACAAGAAAAATCAACGAATGTTTAACTTACGGGAAATTTCTGCAACAGGGTACACAGAGGATTACGTTACCTCTAGGTATGCAAACACACAGCCATCCGTCTTCTTCATACACTTGTATCCATTCTTAAGTTCTCATATTTTCATGCTTGTCATTATTATTATTATTTTTTTCTTGTCTGTTCTCGTAGATTAAAAATCCATCGTTTTCAGACGAGTGTGTGTGCTGCTTCGGCGGATTATTTTAATAAGGCTGTCATCGTGGAAAATGTGAAACGTTCGATGATAACAGAAATCGATAGCAGAAAAGAACGATGATTCAGAGACGAGAGGGGAATCGCTGTATCTGACGGTGCAAGGAATTACGGATATTGCGAGTTACTCGCAAAGCAGGGGGGCTGAAAACACAGTTAATGTCTGGCGGGCTTTTCGCTCGCCCGTTAAAAATTCCCCGTCGCATCGACGCGGCGCGAATTGAAATTTTTAATTGAAAACCCAGATTTATATGGATGGCGAGTTACGCGAGCAAACGAAATACCGGTATCAATTAATTACCAGCAGGATTGAAAAAAACGCCGTATGCAACGGACGTCAACGTGTCGGACAGGAAAGAAGGTAATATATCGCCGACGATGGCTCGAAACTGACAGGAAGGGGGTAAAACTGAGTGCGAGGAAATTAATGGTTGTCAGAACTTCATACTCCGGCATGCAGGAAAGTATGCAGAACGAAACCGTAAGCCGAGTAACGAGCTTTTCATCCTCCACTGTTATCTTCACGTTGCTATCCTATATTTATCGTGTGATACGAATTTACCTTCCTCTCTCTCTCTCTCTCTCTCTCTCTCTCTCTCTCTCTCTCTCTCTCTCCTAATATCTCATGAGTGTATTGTTCAAATTTAGATCGACTCACACTTTTAGGTTAAGTTTCAACAATTTTTAGTCCTCTGACGCGTTCACTGCGTCGATAT
>NW_025109616.1:468029-507665 GCF_011392965.1 Frieseomelitta varia
ATGAAAGTTGCAATTTTTTTCGTTTCGAAAAACCAAAGCTGGCTGGTTACTCCATGTAATCGGATTAGAAACATAACAGGTACAACATTCGTAGAAATTGAGGCGTGTCTTGAATCGGTCGTTGCAATCTTACGATTGTAATGTTCAAATTTAGATCGACTCAAACTTTTAGGTTAGGTTTCAACAATTTTTAGTCCTCTGACGCATTTACTGCGTCAATATTGCAGATCACAGATGAAAGTTGCAATTTTTTTCGTTTCGAAAAACCAAAGCTGGCTGGTTAGTCCTTGTAATAGGGTCAGGAACGTAACAGGGAAACGACGTTCGTGGAACAGTGGATTCAGATGTGTCTTGGATCGGTCGTTCAAAGGGTGAACAACTCGTGCAATGTAGCCCCAAGCGAGACTGAGATTACAATTACGAGTGAACCGCGCATTATGACGGAGCTGGTTACAGCATTCCGGACGTGAGCCGAGTTCACTATCCTGTGGATTACCAGCAAGCCGCTGATAGCGCTTCCTCGCGATACATTCGCAGTAATCTGCCATTTGACCGGCGAACACGGTCAAACGTTACGTTTATATTACAATTCCGTGTGCTCGCTGTTGCTTACCGCCGCGGAAGCTTAATTCTGTAACCGGATGCGCTGTCGTTGCGCGCCCTTTAACGCCAAGCAACCGGTTCAAGCACAGTTGAATCACTTTCCGCAAATACCTTCCTTCCTTGGACAACATACATTGGTATGTTGTCCAAGGAACGTATTTAAGACATGATGTACGTACGTGCAATAGAAGAAATGCACGCAGAATAATCTAGGATAGTAGACATTTCTATATTTTTATACGTACGGTATTCTTTTCACACGTTTGAGGAAAAATGATCTTGGTACAGCCAATACAAAATCACTGGTTACGAAAGCATTCGTATTAACTGCGATTCGAGCGACCGAAGAAATAAAGATTTTCTCACTTCGTACACAATTAAGAAATGTGAATCAAGCGAGTCAAGTGAATAAAATGAATCGGGAACGAAAAGAGTAGAAAGAGAATTGATAATAAAATGATACGAAGAAGGGAAATCTGTGAAGGAAATTTTGTAACTTACAAACGAAAGTATACACACAATTTATCATACCCTCGGAAAATATAAAAATGAAGAAAATATCGCGGATAAACCAAAAGAATTAACGGAGAGAAAAGAAAAGAATCTAATAATATTCAAAAAGATCATTTTACTTGCGGACCGCAACTGGCGTCAATGGTAACAAACGTTGAAATCATTCCACCTTAGACGCACGTTGTTCCATTTCAATGAAATTAATACACCACATGCCACACATGTAGAGATTTAAAAATATCGATTATTCCGGGATCTATTTGCATTGTACGTATATACGTCATACTCTCGCGTGCCAGTGCACTTCGTTGGTTGATAAGTTAGTCGAAAATAAGTCGGCAAATCGATCCTCAGTCGTTTCTGCAATTGTTTGCTTGCCCAAGCTCCACCACGTCGATTGTCAAAAGTTTTCATACGACCGCAGATAACGCTCCGTTAAGGTCACATCGAACGTGTGGTTTGACCAATAAATGTTTGCACTCCACTGAATGTTCTGTTTATGTTGTAATTTCGCTTCGCTTTGTCTCTCTCCTTCCTTCTCTCTCCTGATCGAAACAGATGCGTGGACGCGTAAAATACACGTGTGTACGCACATACGCTCCCTTCCAATTTCTTCGAAGCGATTCGACCGTGTCACGCAACGAAATAAAGTTGAACCAAATCTGATAGGAAAATGATTTATGAATGGGCGCGTGTATACTGTCCGTCGCCAGCACCGAACAATGCACCGAGAGTTCAGCTTATAAAATTGTTCGACGGTCGAATGGTAGAATCGCCGAGTCCGGTGTGTTGATTTTCATCGACGTTTAATTCCGCTTTGCAGAATTCGCGCGTTCCTGTCGATGCTTTCAGTGTCTCGGGCAGAAAAATGATTAACGCCGTTAATTTTTCGTTTCATCCTCGGCCCTCATACCACAGGCCTGTGAATCGCGTGTCTTTTCCGATTTTTCTTTTTCGAACGACGTGGAGTAAATAATTATACGCGGGTGACACACTGTTCGTTCGATTGTCAACACTCTCTGAAAATTCAGTGCCACAGACGGATGTAAAACGTGCCGATTTTGTCGACGATTCCACAATAACGTTGCAAGCTGAAAATTATCTAACCCGTTTAACCGCAACGTGCGCGATGTTACATCAATTCCGAACAGACACTCCTGCTTACCCTTGCTCTTTCTTTTCATTTCCCGGACGATTCTCTTAGAAATTCAGACAACGTACCTCTACCAGCATGGCAAACGGCACAACCGAGGCGTAAAAAAAAAAAAAAAAAAAAAAAAAAAAAAAAAGAAACAAATAGAATTTACTTCAACATTTATCGGCAAAATAAAAGTAGAGAGCGGTGAAGAAGCTCGCGTCGAAGGAATTGCTGGTTTTTATCCAGCGGTGGATATCCGCCATGGTTACGGTATTTTTCCATTGAACCGAAACAGCCGGCGCGTAACAACCTTCAGAAATTACAAGCATAAAACGCTGATGCATCTCTAAATAAAATAACAAAAACGGTGAATTGTACCGACTTTTATTGACTGTATCTCGCATGTACAATTTCCTCGGACATAGTAAACGTTGTATTCCCTTCAGCCGCGTTCAATGCAACGAAACGAAACGAAAATAAAACAGGAATATCGTTACAAGTACAGTCGAGCATTTTTCGGTTTCGTTGTTTTCTGGAAAGCTAAACAGCTTCTGTGAAACTCTACAGGTTGTACAATCTTTTAACTGTCGTAGCTTTTTCTCGTTTTCTTTTTGGCAACGAAAAAGATCCTGAGATCAACGTATCGAAATTATATTATTACACGTAGGTAGACTGGCTGAACATGGACGCGGCATTGGTGAAAGAAATTTCCGACGAAGAAGGAAATTTCACGCTGATTAGAGGATTGGAAACGTCGCAGATTGAAAAACGTCGGCTAACACGCCAACAGGAGTGATTAATCGGTTAAACGATTGATACGATCGCGGCGACTATTCACGATCTGCTGAAATGATTCGGACGAATAACCGACGACGAATACGGTGGATGCTGTATGAAACGTTTGCGTCGACGAAAATTACTCGCCATCTGTTAGTTGCAACATTCTTTCCGGTGATATGTTTGAAATACGCATTATCTGTTAGAACTGTCATTGTAGAAGTTTCATCAATAATTATACGATTTTATTGTTTCAACGACGAAACAATCAAACTCAGTCAGTATGACTGATTTCAGAAACGCATTTAAAAGATGCGGATATTCTCGTCAAAATTAATATTAATTTCTGTTTGGACAGCAACACAATTGTACAGATCTATTTATTTTAATTATCATTCAGATTAATTAATTTCAATGTAACGTAAAACATTTTGATATTAGAACACTGTCCTAATATTGACAGATGTATTTTATCTATCACTATAGACGTTTCATAAATAATTGTACGATTTTATTGTTTCAACGACAAACCAATCAAACTCAGTCAGTATGACTGGTTTCAGAAATGCATTTAAAAGATGCGAATATTCTCGTCAAAATTAATATTAATTTCTGTTTGGACAGAAACACAATTGTGCAGATCTATTTATTTTAATTGTAATGATTTAGCTGGAGAACATATTTTGATACGGTTGTTCTAGAGTTAATAGATATTTTTAATTTTGTTTACTTATATTAATATTTATACATATATATATTATAATATTTATAATTTTTATCAATTAGTAATTACTAATTTATTATCAGCATTATACCTTATATTGTACAAATAATTGTATATATATACACACATACACAATTATTATATATAATATATATACATATATATACAATAATTATATATATATATATATATATATATATATATATATATATATATATATATACAATTATTTGTTCAATATAAGGTAATGCTGATAATAAATTAGTAATTACTAATTGATAAAAATAAAATTATAAATATTATAATATATATATGTATAAATATTAATATAAGTAAACAAAATTAAAAATATCTATATCATCAAAATTAAAATATATATATATATATATGCATATGACGCCCACCGTAAAATATTCAGTGTAAATGATCTTCCACGAAGCAAAGTAGACGTCGTACGCTAACCTAAACCTAAATCTAAACCTACCCTAACACGAGAAATTCATAATTCTGTCATTTTTCAGCAAGCCGGCAACGTAGAAGCAAGTAAATGCGAATAATATTACACAGATGATCGTTAGATAGTTCTTGAAATCCCTTTCAGACGAATATCAGACCTTGATATTATTCCTGGCTCCGAAATGGTCGACATTACTGATTGTGAGTAGCTATTACCGTGCCACTTGGTCGACCTTTCGCATCGAGCCACGAATAGTTCAACGAGCGAATCAAGAGAGCAGGAGGGGGGGGGAGGGGGGAAAGAAGGAAAAAAACTATAAATGGTTAGTCGGCCGTTCGTCGAAACGATCTTCCTCCTCAGACGATGTGATATTCATTTATTCGACTTTCCATGAAAACGAATGAGATCGATTTCTAGATTCCATAGATTTCGTCATACATATTGGAATATCGCGCAGCTATATCAGCATATTTTTTGCGCGGGCTTGAATCGGCGAAATCGCGCAACCCCCTCGTCAGCTTTTGATTATGCATATAAATGGACATCGAAAACGCGATTCCTCGCCCGGTGATTCATCGTCTTTTTTTACATCGAACGCTGCTTTTTTTCTTTTTTTCATTTCCGTGCCACTGATCGAAATTTTCTTGCGAGAAACCGGTCAAACCGGGCAGTTGTTCGTTCAACAAAGATTGGTTACCGAGGCATCGTGAGTCAGAAACGGCGTCGTATTGACAAGCAGAATGCGTTCGAACACACTCTGGAGCGAGAGAGCACGCTCGCGGCGGTATCGAGCCAATATAAGCGAGTTCATGAAATATCGTGGTGAGACGCGGGTTGAAAAAGCGACTCGGGGGAGCCGAGTAAAAAATGCCGGCACGGCGGAGAAGAACACTCGTTTCCTACGAGCGCAACGATAAGGAAGAATGGAGACGAGGGGCGATTCCACGTCCCCAGGATGGTGACTCGTTCATATAAGAGGAAAACTCGGAATGTTTCGCTCATTTCAGAAGAGGCAACGCCGTTCCCAAGGAAGTTTCAATCTACCCTCACCCTTTGCTTGCCTGCTCCAAACAGCAGTTCGCATTCAAGTCGAAGACGCTGCGACGATATTTCTAACGAGAAATGGCCCTGACAACTTTGGCACGTGCCTTTTTTGACGAAAATTTGCCGACAAATTGACTTTTTCAAGCGAGCACTTTCAACTCGTAAATTTCGAAGTCTCGAACAGAATGAAATTTAGCTTAATTAGAGGAAGAGAAGCCTGAGTCAGAGTCGAAATACACGAGGTGCAATATACGGTACTTTTACGAAAGTTTCGTAGACTCGCACGCAGAGATTACAACGCTGCCTCGGCTGGCCTGTACCTGGCGACGAACGTAATCGAGAAGCTGGACAAGAGGAGTGGGGATCGTCCGCACACTGTGGAATCACCGAGAACGTGTCCCGAAAGATCCATCAAGTGCCCAACGACCGCGAAATGGCTCTCGACCAATCTACCGCTAAAATCAGGAAATCGCGGACGAACGGGCAAGAAAGAAACAATAGCTATCTCCGGTTCCTCTCGGAACGGACGTTCAACGTATCACGAGGCGAACGGTATAAAGTAGGAAGCAAGTGTGCCGCGCTTGAAGATGGCTTCCCGTCGCCCGTGGGATTCAGCTTAATGCGTTAGAAGGATGAAACTTTACGCAACCTCGCGGGATACGAATCCAGCGGAACGAAGTCCAGCTACCGTGAACTTTCAGTTTTTACATTTTCAGTTGGAATACACTTTTCGCTACGATAGCTTGAAACCGCAGCTGAAGGCTCCAAAAAAGTGTCACACATCGATCGAATCATTTTCAGACGGGATTTCAATTTTGGTAACATTTTGACAAGGGCCTGAAATGTTCTTTCTCTTCTTTTTTCTTTTTTTCTTTTAGAGACTTCAATTTTTGAAACAAAAATTTAAAACCTGAAACCTAACTTGACTAAAACTCTGAACCTAATGAGAAATCTAAACTAAAACCTAACCTCTAATTTAAATTTTTAAGAGATCAACAAGTTACAGTTATAACTAATTAGTTCGGTCTTTCTGAATTGCAATGGATAGAAAGATTTTTTATTACAGTAATTTCTATCGTGCAGATATTCCACTGTCGAATAAAGTAGAAAATCTTACTTAACCTAACCTCTAACCCAAATTTTTAAGAGATCAACAATTACAGTTATAACTAATTATTTCGGTCTTTCTGAATTGCAATGGATTAAGAAAGACCTTTTGTTACAGTAATTTCTATCGTGCAAATATTCCACTGTCGAATAGATAAAGTAGAAAATGCTAAAATCTTACTTAACCTAAAACCTAACTTCTAACTAAAATTTTTAAGAGATCAACAGTTACAGTTATAATCAATTAGTTCGGTCTTTCTGACTTGCAATGGATTAAGAAAGACCTTTTGTTACAATAATTCCTCTATCTCACTTAATGTAACCTGAAACCTAACCTCTAACCCAAATTTTTAAGAGATCAACATTAATAACTATTTAGTTCGGTGTTTACTTTCTGAATTGCAATGGATTAAGAAAGACTTTTTGTTACAGTAATTTCTCTATCGTGCAAATATTCCACTGTCGAATAAATAAAGTAGAAAATGCTAAACTCTTACTTAACCTAACCTAAAACCTAACCTCTAACCCAAATTTTTAAGAGACTAAGTTACACCTATAACTTACAACCGGTTCCTTTCAAATTGCAATAAATCAAGAAAGATCTTTTATTACAATAATTCCTCTATCGTATAAATATTCTGTCGAATGGAAAAAGTAGAAGATCCTAAAGTGTATCGACGGCTAAAGTGTATTTTTAATACGTGACAACTCCAAAATACGTCAATGGATGCTCGTAGCGAAAGGTTTAAGAATCAACATTTAGCGACGATACAGATTTTACTGGAAGACACACACGTGACGCGTTATTTCGGTTAGTTTCGTAGAGTAAATTGTTTCGAAGAAACGAAAGAGGAGAAATAAAGAGACGGGATGGTAAATATGCAGAGTTTTCGTGCACAGAGGGAAGTGGGGGGGAGAGAGAAGGGTAAGAAGAGAATACGCAGACGTCGCGTAGATAGCGAAGATGGAATATATACCTCTGATTTTCGCAGGACTCGGTTCTTAAAGGTGGGTTCGTAAAAGATATCTACCCGATAGGGGGACGCGTGTTTCACCCCCGACGAGAAAATAGATTCGCGGCGTATTTGGAACGGAAACGGAGGTGAATTCCAATATGTAAGTATCGTTACGATTTTCCCCATCGCGGGGGAAAAAAAAAAAAAAGAAAAAGAAAAAGAAGAAGAAGAAAAAAAAGATATTCCGCCGATAGCAAATATGCATACTGGGAGGGTCTGCGGCGCGAGGAAATAATGCCGAGCCCTGAGAATTCGATAGGAGGCGCGCGGGCCATATTCAATAGCGCGATTCACCCGACTTGCGCCGCTCTCAATTCCGCGGATTCCTCCGTTCGTTGGGCCACGATGCAAAACTGCAAAATACCGGAAGCCGCGGAAGCCCGTGAAAGACGGGAAATCGGCGAGCCAGCCAAGAAAGAGGCCGAATCGAGGCATTCCGACCGGAAACGGGTCGGTTGTATCGCCTTTCTCTCCTGTATCTCTCGTGAAATCACGGTCTTTTCAAATTCGATAGCGCCACGATTCGCGGAGACTGTTCTTTCCAACGGGAAGTTTCCACCAATGGTTCTTGTTAACTACTCGTCTCGCTAGAGATCTTGTTACGCGGGCTATCAAATGTCCATTTGTATATATTGTGCCTTGATCGCGAAGGGTAAAAGTTACGATAATTTGAAGCCTGAAAATTTCAATTTTAATTGAAAAGAAGGCGATCTGTTTGCAAGAGATAGATACCGTGGCAACGAGGTAACCATAAATGATAACCTCGTGGATGAAAAATAGAGCTAAGTTTACGCAACAACACACGTGTAAATAGTGGCACGTACGTAACGTGGTCGTATACCGTACGAGCATAAAGCCGCATACCCTTTAGTTCCCTCGCGTTTCCTCTCTGCCACTGTTTCAGGATCATTTCAATGGCGCGGTACTTTATCCAGAGAGATATCAAATGACCCCCTAGGTGGCATCCTGTTCCTTACTCATTTCTCGCAACATTTGTACTTGTCTCCATTCCGGCTGTCTCGAATCACCCGTGAGACACTGACTCCATCGCTACCCTCTCGCTCGTGAAAGCAAACCCTCGTGGGGGGCTTGCAGCTGCAGTCGATCTGTCGCGCCATGCTATATTCATTAGCAACTGCAACGTCATAACAGCAGCGGCTTGTTCCACTAACGATTAATATCAGAAATTAAATTCATCGCGTACGATCGGCTGTCTAAAAAATAACACACGCTGAGACGAATGAAAAATTTCAGATATTTGGTTAATTTTTTTTTTCATAAAAATTTAAATAAAAATAAACGTAAGAATCACATCGTGTCACGCGTCACCATTTTCCGCGAACAGCAAACGTCAAAGAAAAATATTCGATGTTACCCAGTGTAATGTATTTCTGAATGAAATGTTTGTGAAATTTTGACGAGACGCTGCAGTAACAAATTCGTTGTAATTTCATGGCGATCGAGCCGTGGTCGCTGTTTAAAAGAGCGGCGCGCCCTACGATTTCATATCAGCCGCGCGAAAACACGATGTGTCCTTTGAATTTCAATTAAAAGCGTGTCGATAGCTTCGATGCATAAAAAAACAAAATACCGATCTTTTCCAGTCCTAGTTTTCATCATTCCGCCTTGCTGCTGCATTAAACAATTTGTCGCGCCTCCCCCCTCCCTATGCTAGGCCCGAGCTCGTCGATTTTAAATTAATTTTAATTCACGTACATTGAATTATAAATGCGCCTCGCCGCCGAATATATTCGTTTATCGATGAAATCGTATCGAGACGTTCACAAATGGTGGCTACTGTTTAGAAAGTTTTCCCACTTTTTCGTTTTTACAAATTGTAAATTTTTTTTCACAGATTCAGTGGAAACAGACACGGGCCACCGCAAAGATCGAAATGTGCCTCTGAACTACGACATACCACGGAATTCGCCGACAGTAAGTTGGCTTACAATCACGCGGCTTACACACCGCGCATCTACAATCCTTTGAACGTCGATCATTATAGCCGGAGACCTGTCTTTCCGACAGGATGCACATTAGAGCTCTATAGATCCGAAACTGTGTGTTTCACCAGTTGAACGAGGTCGTGCCAATCTCGAAAAAGATATTGGATTTTACTTGGTTCCTTCTATTCCGGCGAATCGATGCATTTCATTGTTACGCCGATAAAATGTCGCCGCATAAAAATCCAGCACCCCTTTATCTCTCGGGCGCGCTGCCTCGATGACACTCGATGCCACGATATTATACTCGCCTCCGAGGAACGCCAATTTCAAAGAGTTTCCCCCGAATAATACGTCGATCCTTTGTCTTTCTCGCTAATTATCCACAGTTGGTTTGCCCCGATACTCGCGTAACTCGATTAATTTGCAAGCCGACTCGGGAGGAGAGAGGCGGGACGCTTTGTTCCCTGGAAAAACCAGCGATTGTATCGAGAGTGAAAAACACGGGAATATTCGCGCCGTGGTAATTTTCGCGAAATGAATTCTCTCACTCTCTCGTTATTACTGGAGAGAGAGAGAGAGAGAGAGAGAGAGAGAGAGAAAACGGACGAACGTCTACGATTAAAGAGAGCACTTTGTTCATAACCCGCGAAACGGTTAACCATTTGAAATTTAAAGTACGGAGGTGAGCGCCATTTCTTTATTGCTACGCCGACCCAGATTCGTCGTCGCAGTACCTGACCAACCCTCCGAAAACTATACTACGAAGGTGTCCCGGTAGGTGAAACGTGGAAAATGCAAACTCTGACGCTAACGACATCTCTAAATCTTCGGGAGTATATTCGTGCCTCGTGCTTTCTTTTACAAAAAGAGGCAAGGAAAGACAGAGGAGAGAAACAAAAACTTATCGGCAGCGAAGAATCGTCGTGCGATCTTCAAAAAAAAAAAGGAAACGCGGCATTTGATTAATCGTGCCATTGATAACCTAACTTTCCGCCGTTCGAACACGTACATCCGATAACTTCCGCCATGACCTCTCCTTCAACTCACAAATCATATGCCCTTTGTCCGATAAAGTTCCAGCCTCGTTATCGCGTAATCATTCTCTTCTTCCTCGTGCACGATAATTCGCCTTGTTAAATCTTCTTACGGCGGACGATAATAACGGGTTCCAACCTCAAAACGAGTTACATACGATTACGCCCGCGCAATTGTCTCGAGAAACCTGTCGACACTGCAAACACCAAAATAATTAATTATTTTAGTATTATTTCGATCTTTTTAGAATCAAATTGAACCCTTTGAACTCGACATGTTTTCAACGTTGTATTATATTTGTATTTGTTTTAGGTAAATTCAATGTTTCTTATTTATTTATTTATTTATTTATTTATTATTATTATAGAATATCTTACACAATTTTTTAAAGCTGTCATTTAACCCTTTGCGCTGAAATTCACGTGCCACGTACGTCAATTTTTTTGCTCCAAAATTGTAACATTTCCTCAGTTTTAAATATATTTAAGAATAACTCGTGCAAAATAATAAATTTATTACTTCTTAATAATTTCTAATCCAATGATATCACACCGACGAGTCCAAAAGAAAAATAATGACTGAATGAACGAATAAATCTTTATTTCAGCCTTTTAGCCTCGGTACTTATATTATTCTTTACATTCTGTTTTCCCTGTTTTAATTCCCTTAGTTGTCAAGTGTTCTCTTACATACTAGTATTGCATGCCAGACTTCAACCTAACTTTATACTATAAATAGACTAATTGGACTAATAGAAAATGATAATATATTTCTCTTTGGTTCTGTATTTTCTTTACTCTAGTTGTGTCTCTATACTTGATTTTCTGTTTCTTCTTCCCTCTTCGTTTTCAAAAGAAAAAGAGAGCGACAAATTCTTGTATACGGTCACTCGTTATGGTCCGCGAACTAATTGCCAGCGCAAGGGATTAAAACCGGGAGCGGGCCTCCGCGTGAAACGGCGAAGATCTTTTTTGGATCTCGGCGCCTCGGCGCGAGGCGAGGACAAAGCGTTATCTTGGTTGAGAAATGAACGTTAAATCGGACAGAAGGTAAACGCGAGGTACAAGGCCTGGGTGCTCGCGTGCCAACAAAACGAAATGGAAACGATTTCAAAGAAGGATACACGCGGATACGTACGTATGTATATCCATTTGCAGCGCGGAGAAGAACGAGCATTCGCATCCGCCGCGGCTGCCTCAACAACGGCCGAGTGCCTCGCGTCTCAAACCAGAAACGCGTTGAAAACTGTGCATGCGGAGTATAAATAGAAAGTTAGAGACAGCGAAACCGGCTCACGACGCCAAATAGAGACACCAACGCCGCAATCAGAACGTCGTTTGATCGGCAAAATGCGAATTTTACAAATATCAGTATACAATGAAACTGCACGTCCAGGACTTACGTTCATCGAATTCTTTTTAGATAATATCGTAGGTGTAGTCAATAGCTTTTAGCTGTAATTATATCACACGTTTACACGTATTATACGATTTAATGAAAAAATTGTCGACCTCGACCTGGCACCCCGATGTCTTCGTTTTTCGTTAGAAAAGTTGTCACACAGAAACGAAATTTGTAACAAAATTACAAATCAAACATTGCATTTGCGTTGCGTTGCATTGCGTTGCGTTACGCGTGCGGTTGACGAGTTAATTGTCCATAACAATCTCTATCACGGTCCATTAACACTCTACAGAATACCCACGCAAATAACAATACCCTGAAATTGTAACACATGTTCATGACCGTCCGTTTCGATCTTTCGAAGATCAACTCTTTCGTTATTACAAGCTCGTTGAGTACGAATGCATAATGAATGCTCGATAAATTGCCTCGTCGTGCGCTCTCACTCCCGATTGGAATTCGATCGTGTCGCAAATAATAATCTCTGATCCCTGGTCGAAGACGAGCGAAACGCAAGTCGAGTCACGAATCATTTCGCTGTTGTGTGGATAAACGCGCAACAAATTTTTCCGTCGACAGGCTACGAGCGTTCGACAACGTTCGATTATTCGAACCTCCACCTGCCGAAGACTGACGTTTCGTTATCACATCGATAAAAATTCACTCGTAAATCGCATTCGATACTTCGAACGTAGCAACGATTCAATTATCGACGTTTTAACACTAGAACCAAACACTTACGGTCGACCAAAAAAAGTATAAAAATCCCGCCAGCGTGCAAAGAATAGGAAATCGATCTTTCGTCCGTGCACTTCAAAACGCAACCGCCTAAAACCTGTAAATCTGCAAAGGTATATTCAAACACAAAATTATGAGTCTGTCGTCGTGTAGTTTCAGTGTTGAGCAATTCGTTTAATCAAAACGCTCGTGAAAAGCCCGGATTAATTAAAACATTTATTCCTGCAGATTATCAAAGGTACTATTATCGAACATTATATTGAAACGGGGCGGCGGGGGAAATTCATCAAAACGGGACCGTCAAACGCACGCGAACGTATCGAAGCGAATTTTTAATCTCGAATAATTTCTCAAAACCGAAACTCTCCGCGACAAAAACATTTCGTCCTACATTTCCGATTCGTTTTTCCGCGTACCATCGTTTCCTCCCCCTCCGGTTGCTTACACTGGCAATTACGTCATGCCGTACAATAAAATCGGTGAAACATTAAAACCGATAACGAAACGAGCCTTTCGAACAAAAACACACATTGTCACGCGTGTGCGTGTACTGTTGAAACACGTGCATCTCAAGATTTCGTGTTTAAGCGACGCGTCGTCTCGCTTCGTCGGTCTCTCGATTTGGAAAAAAAAAAAAAAAAGAAAAAAGTTGCGAGGGAAAGTGAGGAAATCTGACGGTGAAATTTCGACGATAGAAAATTTGACGGGGGCAGCGTGACGCGGCGCGTGTGTGCAAGCCTGTGCCACAACCCTCTCAACTTACGGAGGTATGTGTAAGTTTCTTTGGACTTTCGGGGTGCATGCCGGGGAACATTATCGTTCGGGATCGCGTCTTGCTTCGCTGCACACTCCTACCACGATAGTGCTTGACACGAATTTTAAAAAATTGTACTGCGCATCCCACTCCCTTGGCACGTCCTACTTTCCAGATAAGAACTCTTGGCTCTTGCCGAGCCCCGTGAATATCAAGGAAGACACTCACTCACTCTCTCTCTCTCTCTCTCCCTTTCAAACGAGTCATCGGCGCGTATCAGAAAGACCTCCGAGGGAAAATTACCACTTTAATGTTTGATTAACGAGAATCGCAAGGCAACGACTTGCAAGGTGTTCGAGTCGAATTATTCCCAAAGCCGTGCAATGGGTCATGCGTGGCCTTCGCGAGGATACACTTCAATGACTAACTCTTAAACGCGCGACACTGATTGCAATAAGCAAAGGTTTGAAGCACCTCAAGCTCCTAGAGCTCTAACTTTGAACGAATTATATCAGAAGTGGCTAACTGGCGGCCCTTGTCTCTACTTTCGTGATCGCTAGCACTTCCCCCTCCACTGCATCAATCTCCCCACTTGCTCAGTAGACTGAGAGAGTGGGGGAAAAGTTCAATGTAGTAGGGAGATCGATGCAATGGAGGGAACAGTGCTGGCGATCAGGAAAGTAGGGACGCAGGCCGCCAGTTAGCCACTTCTGAATTATATAACCGACACTTTGATAATTTCGCGGCACCAGCGAAAGTGTGGAAACTCAGAAATAACGTAGAGGATTTTTAAGAAGGACACGGGATTTCAAGAGGTTCGAGGAAGGTTGACGAACGCGGATGGTAAAAGAAATTGGCCAGCCAAAAATATTTACACTGCCGTAGCGGAGGTAATATAAACGGCAGACTGAATTAATCGTGGATTAAGTGCCGGGGAAAAACAGCAGTAAGCTTCTTCAGCGTTAACTGCCACTTACTTGTACGTGAATATACTACAATTTGTCACGGTACATTTTCTCTTGGAAGTAGAGTGAGAGAGAGAGAGAGAGAGAGAGAGAGAGAGAGAGAGAGAGAATCTTTGTAAACGTTTGCGCGCTAAGTGACTCGTTCAGAGTGCGTTCAATGTCTAACACTTTGGCTAAAATATTGCTCAAACGATGAGAAAGATTGCGGAGCAATTTCTTTTAAATAAAAAGCAAACTTCCAGCTCGTGTGGAGTTCACGCATAAACGTATCTGCGGCTATTTTTTTTTTTTTTTTTCTTTTGCGAAAATGAGAAATTCAAACAATTTGAAAGACGTACGCTCGTAAAGCTGTTGGAAATTTTAAGGAATCTGAAAGAGTATTTCAGTAATTGAAAGACAAGTGAAAATCGCCTGTTTCAATCCGAGGTCATTTGAATTCTGAAGTGAATTTGAGCAAAGAGAAGCACTGTCAATGATCAAAATAACCATTTGAATATTTTGTAGATAGACACAAAACGATATATTTTTGGAGGCTCGAATGATCCCTAGTCAAATAAATAAAAGCTCGTGTGCCCAATTGTCATCATAAAGTATCAAAAATTTTCCGTTTAGTTTTTACTTTAACGTCTCTGATTTTGAAAATTTTGTCTGGTAGTCGTCGGTAGTTTACCCAACAAGAATCACGGTTGCACGCTTGTATTCTGATCAGACGTGTACGAGAGCGAGAAAGGTTGAGCGATGAGCGTTGCAGTGAGAGAGGCAAAGAAATACATACATACATATATCGGTTGATGTCGACATCAACGGCGGCACCGGGGGAAAAGGAAGCAAGGAGGAAACGAGGAATCTACGTGGCCCTCTTGCTCCGCGCGTCTTTCCAGAATAGCGTTTTCCTCGTTTTCTTCAGGGTTTCCCCGACGTCTCCGCTCTCTAGCAAGAAGAGACATTTGGTGCAGACCATTACCCCAGTCTCGGGTGCCATCGGCCATCAGCAGCGCGTTAAAGCCGCTGCAATTACAAACTCCGACAGTCTCATCCCCTTTACTTCCGCCGCCTCTTCGTTTCCTCTCTCTGCCTCTCTCTCTTTCTCTCTTCGATCGACTAGCACTCTCTATCCAGCCATTCTTCTCCTTCCTATTTTCCACCGGGTTCCCTCTCTCGCTTCTCCGTGGCACGTTCCCATTCACTCTTTCCCTCGTTTCACCTCCTCCTCCTCCTCCCAGACACCGACCACTCTCTCTTTCCGTCGTTCCGGTTTTCTCCTTCAGTTTTTCCGACGTCGTTCCCATTTACATTCGGTCGGCGCTATCGTAAAAGTAACTTTGTAACCGGCACGGCCAGCAGTGCCCAGCCAGCTAGGATTCCCTCCTCTATTTCGGCGAAATTACACGTCCGACCGACCGGTGCGCCGCAGCCTCGAAAGATTCCCTTATCAAGGCGACACTACCGAAATCCGCTCCTCTTTTTCCAACCCCCGGGTTCGTTCTGTGCCCCCCGTTCGTCCGTGTCTGCTCGTTCGAGAAAGGGGCACATCCCCGGCTTCGGAGCTAAAACCCAGCGTTCTCTAATTCTCCATCCTCCCCCACTCTCTCTCTCTCCCGCCCTTCGCTCCTCCATTTCAAAACGGAGGGAACGGAACCGCGAAACTTCCAGTTCGTCCCGACGAAATTGTTAATTTTGCACGCGCTGCTGCCTTCTTCTATTGCTGGCCGACCAACCTGCACGCAGCTTCGTTTCAACCGACAGTTGCAAACGCTCGCAAGCGCCGTGTCTAACGTTAACCTCGGTCAACTGGCTACCTGAATTGCTACTAATTTCTGTTAATTTACGTACAACGGAACGTTTTGTATGAACAACCGGGCAATCACGGTCTTACATTGGACGCAACGCGACGAGGAAAGTAGATACGTTGTTCGATCGCGCGTAAAGCAACGCCACTTGTAATTTTAAGAGGGTTTTATTCTACGTTGCAATCGTGGTCGAAGATGGTGTCGCAAGGTCTGCTTGATGGAAAAAAAAGTGCCCTCTTCTCGGCATTCTTTTTGTATTTTTTCCTTATGGCAAATTGAAGAGAGGGATCAAGAAGCGTTGAATGACCAACTACTGGAATTTCGTTCTACGAATAAGTTCGCAAGTCGCTGACTCGCAGTGGAACATATCGAAGTGTGAATTTTGTTTCGTCAGTTCACGCCAATTAAATTCGTCGTCAAGATACACTAATTTCATCAGTTTATCTTCAATAATATCCGAGATATTTCACAAAATATGTTTCGCCATCAACTGTGAGCGTTCACCTCCTTTAACATCGATAAAAAGAAACACGGGTCAAATATTTTTTTCGACAGCTACGTTCATGCCATATTTCATCAAAATCGGTGATCCACACTTGTAAGTGGCCTATACCTGTAAATTCTACATGCAAAGTAGTAAGTCTTAAATAATCTTGGATTTGAAGCACATCCATGTCACGAGTGTTACGCATCGTTAGCCACAACAGCCTTTGAACGATCAACTTTTCGATCGACCTTTGAATCAACCTTGGAGTATCCAATCTTGCTGATTGAGCTTAAACTTCGCAACGAGTGCTCTGACATGTTTCACGCCCATTTATTCGGCATGCGACACGTTCCAAATTACGTCGCGACGCTCGAGATAAAAATTTCAGGCCGGGATAATGATGGCGATTAAAGCAAGCGGAAGTATCTTCTAGCAATTAAGGGACGTATTATGACGTTGAAATTGCAGTAACAATGCCGCTTTGACGTGGGGGCGCAGTTGAAAAAAAAAAAAAAATCCCTTCCATTCTGCCTGCTTCACAAAGAAGCAACATTTTTCCCTCCCCCTCCTCCCTTCCCCTCGCTTACTAAGCATCTCGCTTTTACCTGCTAAAAGGACATTGATATGTAAATGTGTCGCACGCTGGTTAATTAACTTCTTTCACCGAGCGCCGTTCGAGGGGCTATCGCATTAATCTAAAAGTAAGTACATATCTCGAGAGAGAGATAGAGAGAAAAAAAGACCACTCGAAAGTTCTCGAAACAAGTGTGTTGCAAACTCTGCGTACGTTTCGAGAGTGGAGAACTCGAACGAAACGTGTGTATCCTCCGATACACGTCGATACACTTAGCAAGAATAATACGAAATGGTGTTAACTAAACTCGCGCCGACTATTTCGCGCAATCTTTTTCGAGTTTTCAACCGTTCGGCGATCATCGTTCGAGTTCTCGAGAAGCTGGCCGTCATCAGAATTCACTTCGATTCGTTTCCCGTCGGCCGAGGTATCGCGTCTCGAGTGATCGAGGGAAATCGCCGCATCAAAAATGCCAGTGTATGACCATCTCGAGCGATTAAATCATCGTTCGCAACTGCCGGCTTTAAAGTGACGTGGATTTTCAGGTCAATTTACAGAGCACTTAATCGAAACGGGTGTGTGTTTGAAGTCAGCGTTTGCGCCCGTCATCGAACCGTTTGTTTCGAACGGACTCGGTAATACCCGGGATAAATCTTGATTCGGTTATTCTACTCTGATACCTTGTGTTTCCCGCCCCTTTTACCCCCGCAGCATATTTGGCCGCGAGGCTCGAGAGCTTTTCAAACACAATGGCGCCACCCCTCCCCCCCCCCGCCGCCTCCCATAAATGCAAGGAAAAGATAAAAATAAACAACGCTACGCTCTCCGCTTTTCCATTTTCCCGTATCTGGTTCGTTGCTACACGCAGAGTCGCGTTCTCCGGTATCAAACGCAGCATTTCCGGTATCTTTCGATCGAAGTGCCAAGGTTATTCCACGTGTAAAAGATCAGTTTGATCGATCGAATCGCGGATATGAGACAGGAAGCGTAATCACGCGGGACGTGTAATTAACATCAGTCAAAATGACTGATTCTTCGGTCAGGTTTATATTTAGATTTATTAAGGTCGCGTTTATTAAAAAAAAATCTCTATACCACACGTTTTCTCGAAGTGATACGACGATTTTTTTGATAGTGTTACGAGTTTTATTTTTGCTTCGTTCAAATAACTTCGTTTTTCAGTAGTTCCGATGTTAAAATACTAGAGAGTTTGACAATGTGAGATTTTACTTGTTTATTGGAGTCAGAGAGAGATTAATTGTCGTTAATAAATTTATAATATAATATTGATATCATATATATTATAATATTAATAATATATATAATATTAACCACTTGCGCTGGCAACTGATTGCGGACCGTAACGAGCGACCAAACCGTATACAATAATTCGTCGTTTTCTGTTTGAACTCGTCGGTACGATATCACTGGACAGAAATTATTGAGAAGTAATAAATTTATTATTTGTTTTGCCTATTCTGTTTTACTTAAATATACAATTTTACTTATTGTAACATGTTATGCTATAATATATAATATGTTATAACATAACCTATGTTATGCCTAATATAACCTATATTCTAGTTAAATACATTGACCTTCAGTGTGTTTACTGTTAAATTGATATGATAAATTAAAGCTGTGTTAACTTTTGAATAAAAATAAAATTTTCTACAGTGTCAGAAAACGACATTGTTATCCTTAGGTATCCTTAACCAGTTTACAATACCGTATACACCGTATACAATAATTCGTCGTTTTCTTTTTGAACTCGTCGGTACGATATCACTGAACAGAAATTATTGAGAAGTAATAAATTTATTATCTGCTTTGTCTATTTCTATTTAAATATACTTAAACTTGAGAAAATATTACAATTTTGGAACAAAAACTTGTCGACGTGCGTGGCACGTCACTCTAACGCAAAAAGTTAATAATATTTGCGTCTTGAGAGAAAGAAACAAGGAAAGAAAACGTACTGTACAAATGTTGAAGAAAGGTTGTAAAGTGCAATTACAACGCGATGTTGTTAGAATTTTTAACTTTTTCCCAACGAACATCGAGCGTCTCTTAAACTCGGTGTTTCAATTTCAACGAGCGTTCGCGGTGAATCGCAGAGTGATTTCGAGTCACTGTAATTGACACACGCTCGCAAATTTCTCTCACCAGCTTCGAGCGAAACATCGTCTCAGAAGCGTCTGTCTGAAATAAACTATCAGAGGCGCGGCATTGTCGTTGGCTAAACCGCCCTAAATCTGCGAGATCCATAAATCTAAGCTCCCAAACGTATCGTAAACGTCTGAGATATTGGCTGCGCGGAGGAAACGGCGGAATTCGTCAAACAGACGGATCCATAAGCGAAGTTTCGTCGCGAATGCTCGGGAATATTTCACGGAGAGATATCGTTTGACGGGAAACGATATCGTTCGTACGATAAATTTGCAAAGGAAATTAACGTTTAATCGAGCGAAGGGGATTCTCTCTGGATTTCGCGCCAGCTATGCACTCGCTCGTGCAGTGAAAAATCATTACCTTTCACGTTTCGAAGTTTCACGTACAAGTATACCTCAAGTATACCTATACTGTCGTTTAATTTCGAACGGTCTTTTAACACTGGAAACTTTCGCTTTTTCCAAAAATTTCCATCGGAGACGTTAGAGTAAAAGAAACAGAAAATTTTTATGATAGGTTGGACAAGCTTTTATTCGTGTATTTTACGAAGAATCATTCAAGTCTCCAAAAATGTACATGTATGAAATATCTAACAAATAGTTTCACATCTGTACGATATCCAACAAAGTATGATAATTTCACATTTATAAGATATCTAACGAAAATATTCAACTGGTCATTTTGATAGTTCTAGCATTAACACCGATATCCACGGACGATGTCGTAAGTAAATCGATTCGCGAGCCAAGAAGAATCCATTTTTTAAGGATGGCTCAAGCTTGCAAAAATATATTCTTTTATATCTATTTTATACCTAACAAAAATATTCAAACGGTCCATTTCTTTGACAATTAACGTCAATGCCATCATATCCACGGACGATGATGTAAGGAAATGGATTCGCTAGCCAAGAAGATCCATCTTTCAAGGATCACTCAAGTCTCCAAAAGTATAAAATATACGACAAACATATTCAAACTTCTTAACCATTCTTTGACCATTTTGGTAGTTGTGGCATCAACGCCATAATAGTCACGGACGACGATGTCGTAAGTAAATCGATTCGCGAGCCAAGAAGATCCACCTTTTAAGTCCGCGGGCTCAAACATTTAACCGACAGTAACTTCGTTGGTGATCGTTCGCCCTCGATCGAACAGAAGTATCAAGAGTACGTACTGGAGCCACTCCAAGATCACGTTCGATCGGGGCCGCAAGTCCGGCAACTAGAGCAGTAATTCCCAGGAGATTAGAGACGCGGGGAAACTAATTTATGGCGGTGGAAATTCTGCTTGCCGGGCGCGCTGCGTGCATGTACCGGATGCCCAAGGATATCCAGTGTCTTTACGTATATACGAAATATACATACGCGCGTACAAAGACTCGTTAGAAACGCGGTTTTCGACCGCTCGCCGACCATGTCCAGACAGTCGTAATCAAAGAGAATGCGGTAGATCGTCCGAGAAAAGAGATGGATTAAAACGCGATCACGTGGATCCGGGTGTTGTTCTAATTTCACCAGGAAAACTGTTCGTTGCTTTATTTAAATGATGGAATGACGCACGTCGAGAATACTTTGCTCCAAAATTGTAATATTTTCTCAGTTTTAAGTATATCTGTGAGTAAAAGATTTATTATCTCTCAATCATTTCTATCCAGTGATGTCATACCGATGAGTTTAAAAAGAAAGCGAGTTATTGTATAAAACGAATTATTGTATACGGTATTGTATACTCGTTATGGTCCGCAATCAGTTGCCAGCGCAAGTGGTTAAGGATACCTATAACAATGTCGTTTTCTGACACTGTAGAAAATTTCATTTTATTTAAAAGTTAATGCAGCTTTAATCTGTAATATAATTTAACANGCAATCAGTTGCCAGCGCAAGTGGTTAAGGATACCTATAATACCTATAACAATGTCGTTTTCCGACACTGTAGAAAATTTCATTTTATTTAAAAGTTAATGCAGCTTTAATCTGTAATATAATTTAACATTAAACACACTATAGATCAATGTATTTAACTAGAATATAGGTTATATTAGCATAACATTGGTTATGTTATAACATATTATTATATTACAGCATAACATGTTATAATCAGTAAAATTATATTTAAGTAAAACAAAATAGGCAAAACAAATAATAAATTTATTACTTCTCAATAATTTCTATCCAGTGATATTATACTGACGAGTTTAAAAAGAAAGCGACGAATTATTGTATACGGTTTTGATCACTCGTTATGGTCAGCAATCAGTTGCCAGCGCAAGTGGTTAAGGATACCTATAATACCTATAACAATGTCGTTTTCCGACACTGTAGAAAATTTCATTTTATTTAAAAGTTAATGCAGCTTTAATCTGTAATATAATTTAACAATAAACACACTATAGGACAATGTATTTAACTAGAATATAAGTTATATTAGCATAACATTGATTATATTATAACATATTATTATATTACAGCATAACATGTTATAATCAGTGAAATTATATATTTAAGTAAAACAAAATAGGCACAACAAATAATAAATTTATTACTTCTCAATAATTTCTATCCAGTGATATTATACAGACGAGTTTAAAAAGAAAGCGACGAATTATTGTATACGGTTTTGGTCACTCGTTATGGTCCGCAATCAGTTGCCAGCGCAAGTGGTTAAGGATACCTATAATACCTATAACAATGTCGTTTTCCGACACTGTAGAAAATTTCATTTTATTTAAAAGTTAATGCAGCTTTAATCTGTAATATAATTTAACATTAAACACACTATAGATCAATGTATTTAACTAGAATATAGGTTATATTAGCATAACATTGATTATGTTATAACATATTATTATATTACAGCATAACATGTTATAATCAGTGAAATTATATATTTAAGTAAAACAAAATAGGCAAAACAAATAATAAATTTATTACTTCTCAATAATTTCTATTCAGTGATATTATACAGACGAGTTTAAAAAGAAAGCGACGAATTATTGTATACGGTTTTGATCACTCGTTATGGTCCGCAATCAGTTGCCAGCGCAAGTGGTTAATGCAGAATCTCACCGCTGAAGTAACTTGTAAAATCCACCACGGAAGAAATTTATGTCTGTTGCGTGTGCACGTTCGGCATAGTCGATGTTTCATTTCAACATTTGCGTAAACCTGACAGAGATTAAATTCTCACACTCTTATCTATTATATGCCGAAAAATGTCACAGGAATTTACGATGCTTGTAAAGAAAATTAATGAAAAATGAACGAAAGAACAAATTGATAATTCGACAGACTTTGCGTGTGTCGCTGCACGCCAATGGCTTGATATAAAATAACGAAACGACGTGCATAAGAAATACACGTGGCAAAGAATGTGAAATTAGCCGACGGCAAATCCTCTTGTCCTCTCCTGTTCCGAGTACTCTGTTCAATCATTCTCTTCTAAGTAGGATTATACCGGCATAAGCTAAGACAATGGCGTTCTTAGGTGCGCGGATCAGGCCTAAGTGGTTTAAATTTCGACCACGGCGAACGAAAATCTCCTTGCGTCAGGCAAGGATTTAATTATTCCGTTCGTATTGATAAAATTCTCGAATACAAAATTAGCCGGACGACGTTGTGCAACGCTTATTAACAGGTTGATCGAAGCGTTACCCATATCTGGGTGACAGTCAATTGAGGCTGCACACGAGTGACGATTTTAATTTTAAATTTTTCAGGCAAGAAAGGACGTGATAGTGTTGCAGTAGAAGAATAAGTTTTTGGTGGTAAATTATTTTCAAGTTGAACAAATTAAATTACCAAGCAACGATGCGATTAATAATATAGTAAAGAAGTCGTAACTACTTTACTTACGTGAAAAATACATGATATAACTATAACAATTATTTATAACATGTTGAAAAACTAACTTGAGAGATTTAGAGATCACATTGCAAGTTCCCCAGGTGGTCTATACTCGAGGGATGCGAAACTTCTAACTTTGACAAGCTAACACTGAAGAGCGTCAACAAAAAACAAAAGCATGAAAACGGAAGAATAAAAGATAAAAACAAAAAAAAAAAGATACTAGACAGGATACTAGATTCGTGGCCCTGCAAGAAATATGCGCTTGGCGATCAACGTGTTAAATTAGCTTTTACGAGTAACTACAAGACAGAGTCTTGTCCTGAGACAGTTTGTTGAATTCGCGTAATCGCAGACGGCAATTTTCCGCGGTGAAAATAATCGCGTCGGCTGAAGATGAAGAGCGCGCGCGCGCGCGCGCGCCTTTTAGGGGATGAGGGGAAGAGGGGAAAGCAGCTGACCTCTCACCTTATTTCGTGAGAACTGCACCTCCGCTCCTTTTGTAATCCCAGCACGCGAATCGAATTTAAGAAAGCCGACAGCCCAGCAGCTCTGCAAAACTGCTGGCAAAGTTTTAGTTGCACTCGCTGCACGTCGCGCCGTATACGTGTACACCGGTATTCTCTCGACGCTCTCGAGACTGCCATCGACTCGATTTCCGAGTCGGTCCGTTAATAAATCGAAGAGATTCGAACGAACGATGTGAACTTGAATTTGGATTTGGATTCGATCTCGACTCGACTCGAGGCGCTGGGAGAAAGGATCGAAAATTCCGGTGGAGATCGGAGATTTACCTGCTGGACGTTGTAAATGGAGGACGGTGGAACGAGGAAGGGCATCGTTTGGGAAGAGGAAGAGTCGTTTCGCGTGCTGGTGACAGAGACCGCGAGGCGACGAGACGAGACGAGACAGAACGGGACGGGACGGGACGAGACGAGACGCGAAAGGGGTGATGACGAGGGCGAGGGAATGGGTTCGGCTGTGCAACTGGGAAATCCCGGTAGGCGAATCGAGTTTAAGAAAGTCGAGGCGAGAGTCAGTGAGTCAGTCAGGCAAGCAGCAGCCGGTCGTCAACGGCGGTAGTTGGTGAAATCGCAGGATACCGGCTGTGCTGGTGGTCGGTGGTACTCTGTGTACTCCACTCTGTCGGAGGACGCAAGCGCGCTGGCGCCCCTTATCGAGTTCGAGAGCAAAAGCGACGGGGAAGCCGTGGGATGGCAGTGGATGTGCAAGCATACATACATACATACATACATACATACATACGTACGTACGTACGTACGTATATAGATAGAGCGTGCATAGGAATGAGAAAGGGAGGGAAAGGTGCGCGAGCCGAAGAGAGAGGAAACGAGAGAAAGAAGGGTGGAGGGTTGTAGGTGGCGGCACACAGCCAGCCTGGAGGCCGAAGGGAGTGAAAGAGAGGCGGAGATCGGGTGGACGAGGATGAGAGGGGAGGGAGAAAGAGAGAGAGAGAGAGAGAGAGGTGGCGGGTGTCAGCTACGAGTCGGGCGCCGCAGTGTTTGTCAGTCCTTCGTATGGACATCACGTCTGACGCGGCTGATAGTCTAGTCTCGCGCTCCTGGCATTCGTGTGTACGCGTAAGTTTTGGCGGCAGCATCCATCATCACCTCCGGTGCGGGACGTGTTGTCGCGCGTCAAATTCGCCCGTCGATGAGCTGCCGGACGTGCCTATGCTCGTCGCTCGCAACTTGGTCGTCGCAACCCCGCGCGGATCGTCTACTCGCATCCGATTGTCCGCGCGAGCGGTAAGTAATTCGAGGATCGACCTCGAATCGTCGATCGAGACGATGTGAAGACGACGCCGCGATTGGAGGCGATGTGGCTTCCGTTGATGCTGCTCGCCTTGATGGCGAGCGGTTCCGCGTGCCCGGACCTGTGCCAGTGTCATCCGAGTGCCTCCGACCAAGAACTGCCGGCTCTGGTGCGTGTCAAGTGCCGTGCTCGTGCGCCGCCGTTGGCGGAATTGCCGATCGAGACGAGGAGCCTCGCGATCGAGGGTGCCAACCAGTACGAGGTGATCGATTTCTTCGACGAATTGGAGTCGAGCGATTCGCTCGACGATTCGCTCCAAGTGGTCCAAAACGGTGGTACGTTGAACTTGGGCTTGGACGTTACGAACGGTACGTCGGACGATTCCCTACGCAACTCGACGACGACGACGACGACGACGACGACGACGACGACGACGATTCTTCCCTACCTCGAGGACCTGTCCTTGACGAACTGTTCGCTGGTGTTCTTGAACGTGTCGTGGCGCGGTTTCGAGCGCGTCACCGCGTTGAACCTATCATGCAACAATCTGGCACGGTTGACCGACGTGCTAGCGGCCGGTATGACAAATATGAGCGAGCTGACGCGTTTCGACCTGTCCGACAACTCGCTGACAGCCGTGAGTGCCGGGGCTTTTAGGACGCTTGCGGGATTGGTGAGGTTGAGTTTGCGTAGAAACGCGATATCAAGCGTGCACGAGGACGCGTTCCGAGGACTGGATCGGCTGGAGTTTCTCGACTTGTCGGACAACCGGCTGGCGGATCTGCCGGACAGCGCGTTGACGCCGCTCTACTCTTTGCAGAAGTTGGACCTAAGTGGGAATCAGCTGCAAGTGCTCGGCGCCAGGTGGTTCGAGAGCCTCGACCGATTGAGGGAGCTCGACGTATCGAGGAACGGGTTGGCGCGGGCGGCATCCGGAACTTTGCAACCGCTCGCGGGATTATCGATACTGAAACTGTCGGAGAACCCACTGAAAGAGAGGGACGTCTCCCTGTTGTTGGGTACCGGCAGACGCTTGGAGACGGTGGACGCGTCTCGCACGGGCCTGGCCAGAGTTCCAGCCGCTCTCACGAGATCGGTCCGGGCGCTCCGACTGGCCGGCAATAAGTTGACCACCATTCGCGGCGGCGATCTCGACAGTTATCCTCTGCTGCGGATACTCGACATCTCGGAGAACCGACTGATCGACATCGAGGACGACGCTCTCGGACGGCTGGAGGTACTCGAGCAGCTGGACATATCCGGCAACGTTCTCGCCAAGATCCCGGGCAGCCTGCCCAACAGTCTGACGAGCCTGAAGCTCCGGCGAAACGCGATCACCGCGTTGAGGGTGGACGATCTCCAGGGGCTGTACAATCTGAGGTCCTTGACGTTGAACGACAACGACATCAACGAGATCGAGGTGGGAGCGCTCGGTCAATTACCGGCACTCGAGGAGCTCGATCTGTCGGATAATCCTGTTAGAACGTTGCCGGCCAACGCGCTCAGCGGGCCGAGCAACCTCGCCAGGCTCCGTATGTCGGGATTAACTTGGCTCGAGCGAAAGCAAGAGGTGCAGGGTGACATGGCGTTTCCGGTGCCCACACCCGAAAGGCTCGTGTTTCTCGACGTGTCGAGGAGCCCGGTTCTGGCCAGGCAGCTTTTAGCCGACGACGCCGCGCTCTCCGCCTGCAAGAGCCTGATCGAGTTGAATCTGTCGCAGACCGACATCACCGCGCTCAGGTTCGATCTGCCTTACATGCTGCCGCAGCTGCGTGTCCTGAACCTGAGCGGGAACCGTTGGCACTGCACGGAGGATCTCTATTGGCTGGGCGAATGGCTGCGGCAACACCGACAACTGAACAAAACCGGTCAACCGCCGGCGGGTCGGTGCGATACACCGCGGGAAATGTCAGGATCACCTCTCGACCAACTACCATCGCCGCCGAGTCCTCTGCCCACCACCGTCACACCCACGATCTTATGGACGACTTCGACGTTATCGATCCTCTCTCCGATCGAAAGTGCATCTCGTTTTAATAATAACAACGTAACCGCGTCTTCCAACGTTACCGACGTCGTTGACGTCGTCGACTCCCTCAGCGACGAATCACCAGCACCAAGTCTCGTCAACGACACCAGCAGTATCAGCGTCAAGCAGTCGACAATCGACGAAGGAATCGCGGACTCGAATCGCGTTACGTCGCTGCCCGATAACAACCAGACGACGACCGCCACCTCCACGTTCCGGAACGTCACGTCGCCGAGCAGCAGAATGACAGAGGGGAACGAGCGGAGAAGCACGCCGAGCGCTAGAGCGATCGGAATCGAGGAGATCTCGTCGGAGATGAAAAATTCAATTACAGACGTCGCCGGGCTGTCGCCACGCCAAGGGAGAGGCAACGGGGACAAACCGTCAATTATCAAGATGGAGGAGCAGAAGGAAGAGGGGACTTTTGATAATCGTATAGACGATAAACAGAGGCAAAGGAGCAGGAGACCGAGCAAGATCTCGAAACGTCCCGCATCGTTTGGACAGCAGCAGCAACAGCAGCAGCAGCAGCAGCAGCAGCAGCAATCGGGAGAAAAGAAGAAGACGGAAGAGAAGAGCCTGCAGACAAAGGAGAGTTCGTCCACGGTCACGGGCAACACTCCGGACTCGAACACGATTGCGGAGGAATTGAACGGGCGGGCGACCGATTCCGACGCGAGGGTCTCCGAGGCTTTGTCCGCCGGCGCTCATCCGGGAATGTTGGTGCTGGCCGGTGCAGCACTCGGTGCCGCAGCTGCGCTCACCGTGGTGTTGTCGCGGCGAGCCACCGTACGCCGAAGGGACAGGTACCATCGTCACGAGAACATCGAGGTGCACACGCTCACGCCGACCACCGAACTTTGGTGACCAGACTCGGAGTACGCTCGATTGTTCGACCGAGATAAGCGAGGGACGGGCAACGAGGACTACGAGAAACGTATGGAGATCTTGTCAATATTGTCTCAGCGGCTACGGAGGACGCGGCCGAACTATCCGCGCTCGTGCCCACCCGGGAACGAAATGCCAAATTAAATCTATTTTTCATTTTTCCCTTTCCGTTTCGCCGCGATTCCGTACGTCGGCCGCACGCGAGTATAGCCAAGTGAAACACGAACAAACTCCGATAGAGAAGCTTCGAAGAAGCTGACCAACCGACAGCGAGAGGCTAACAGACCAGGGACTTGAACAAGAATTCGTCTCGATACGAAGGTTTGCTGATGATTTCGTCGGTCAGCCAGTGGTTTCTTTCTCTTCGGGCAACACTGGGGCAAGAACTGGACGACGAACGAGAGCAGTTTGGCAGATTAACTGTAAGATGTACAAGGCTCAACAACAGATCGCTTTGCTTCTCACGGGAGGGAGAAGCTAAAGTACATAGTTGCAGATTCGGCTTTGGCTTTGGCTCCCGTCGGGAGATACACCGGGCCACAGGGAGAGAGTCAAAGGAAGTTCAGTTCGGCGAAGGGAACTGTTGGCCGAGATACCGCGGCGAAGAGATCAACTCGAGTCGGATGATCGGTGAAATTTTCGAAAAAAAACCAGCGACTCGTCGATTTTGCGGACTGCTTGACAGCTCGAAAGAGAGAGCAGAGAGTCGACTTCCTTTCGGTACCTATCTCGGCGCGAGACGACGAACGACAATGAGACAAAGAGAAATCGCAGGTGGCAATAAATGAGAGAAAGAGGGAGAGAGGAAAGAAAAAAAGAAGAAAAAAAACACAAGCAGTCTCTCGTACTGCATCGATCTCAGGCGATCGGAACGTTAAATAGCACACAGTGACAATAATAATTGTAACGTGCCGCGTTTCTGGATTGGTACTTTTCACCGTACGCGCGTTGAGGACGCTTCCAGTGGACTGGGACGGGGAAGTATAATACTTACTTACGAGGGGGAACCCGTGTGGTGAGAAAGAACGAGAGAGAAGAGAAAGCGAGAGAGAGAGAGAGAAAGAGAGAGGGGGGAAAGAAAGAGAGGGAAAAGACGAAAGGCGAGAAGAAATTGATGGGACACGGGGAACGTGCTGGCGTGAAATTCGCGGTGGCGAATTGTACGTTTGAATGACAGTGCGAGACGGGAAGCGAGAGCGATTGCTGGCCGGAAGAACTTTTATCGAACGCTGCGAGATCGAGTGAGAAAAGAAAGCGCGAGTGCACGAAAGAGCGGAGAGAGGAGGAGGGAAGGAGGGTGCGAGAAAAGTATGCGAGAAGTGAGCCGAGAAGAGCCAAGCAGCGAGAATGGAAAAGAGAAAAAGTGAACGAGAGAGAGAGAGAGAGAGAGAGAGAAAGAGAGAGAAAGAGTGTGTAAGAGAGTGAGAGAGAGAAAGAGAGATTGAGAGCGTGAGAGAGAAATGATCATGAGGTGGAAACCGCTCTCAACAGCGGCAACACCGCGAGTATACAGAAACGTAGCTTCCGAACTTAATTCTGGCGGCTTGGCCGGTTGCCAAGGCTCCTTAACAAACAGAAGAAAAAAAGCAAAAAAAAAAAAAAAAAAAAAAAAAAAAAAAAAAAAAAAAAAAAAGAAAAAAACAGAGGATAAGAGTGGAAAAGAGCAGATAAGAAATAAACGAAGAGGCTAGACATTATCTTTCTTAAAATAACCAGTGTCAAAGTACCGCTATGATAATAAACCGATGTACAAAGATGCAATTTTCCTCGATTCCTTTGATTCGCCTCACTCACCGATCGTCTTTCCGTTAAATTTTTTAATAACTTTTCGTAGTTTTCCTTCCTTTTTCTTTGTTCTTGGAGTTAGAAATCGATTTATCACTATCACCCCGTAGAGAAACGACGTACGGATCGATGACTCTTTTTAAGAAAGATAATTTTCTTCAAAGCAAACGGCTACGCAACGCAGGTAAGTTGATCTTTTTTTTTTTTTTATTGATATATTCTGTCTCACTTCTGTCTCTTCGTTGTCGAGCCTGCCGACGATCTCGATGCGTGAAACTCGATGTACGTATCTTTCACTTGATGTCAGAAATTTTTCCACAATGCCTGACACACGATGAAGTATCGCGTTTGCTTTCGTTTTGCGTGTTCGTGCCGTGTAAATCTCTCGCAGACAGACAACTGCATGCCACCGAGACTTTTGTTGATACGCTCGTCCCTCGCGTATCAATTTCTCTGTCCAAACGTGACGATCCGGCGCATGATTAAGTGTACGAAACTCTGATTCATCGAAACAGAAAGTGACATCGATACAATTTCATTAGGCAGGAATTAACCGAAGACGACTAAAGTACAAAAAGATTGAGCGAAAGAAATTAGGAACGCAAGGAATAGAAAAAGATTTACAATGCGACAACGCGAACGCAAGCAAAAATCTTTCGAATCTCTGAAAAAAAAAGCGCAACGTTGCAACTCCGAAAAATTACTATCAATTGCTACAAAATTGATCAATTTTTGCCAATTTTTGGTAGTTCCAGTTGGAATTTGTTAACAAAAAGTTAACAATTAAAATTTCAATTCAATTAAAAATTAAAATTGAAACAAGTTAACAACACTGCACCGCTCTTGAAAAAAATCCGGAGAAACGTGGGAGAAATTCGTCGTTCCTTCGCGAAAATGAGTTTCGTCTCATCTCCGTCTGACAACGGGATCTCTCATCGGGTTCGTTAGCATGTTAATCGCCGCAACTGACTAATCCGGTTACACACGTTACAACGCGACAACTGCGAGTTCTGTTCATCCCGGCGCGGATGGTTGTGCCGACAACGGCGTCGATGCATTATTGGTTCGAGGCCGGGAAATAAGAAGACCGGGCCGGGGGAAAGAAGAGAAGTCAGGGAACTGTCGGGGAAAAAGATCGACAGCTGTCGGGAAAATCTGTGCCTTTTCGAGATACAAGGCGGTATCCGCTTCGATCCGAGATACAAGGATTTCACGCTTTCAGCCATTTATCGAGCAAACAGATTTCCTGCATCTGCCGCCTCCTCGCCCTGTCTTCCTTTTCTCGCCAGACACTAATCCGACGGAAATTTATCCGTTTCTAAGCTTAAAACAAGAAAGGAAAAGAAAAAAGAGAACAAATGCCGACGGCTCGTCAGGCGAGCGTCGAATTCGGAATTTTTGTACGAAACATGAACGGAATTATGAAGATATTAAACACGTGCCTCGAGCCAACTTTGATATTTTCATTGTTGAACGAAGAATTTTTTAAAAATTTACAAATTTACAAAGTCATGCATCGACATTTTAATGGTACGCATGCCGCGTGTACGATCATTTACAATACTGTCTGTCAAGGCCAACTCAATTTGACAAGAAGACGCTGTAAAATTTGCTATCAAAATATCGTTAAAGTAAATATTATTTATCAGTATTCAGTATTACTGTGTAGTATTTATATAACAAATTATTATCACTAAATATTATTTATGTAACATAAACAATAATACTAAAAATATTCGGAACAAAATGTTTCATTTTAAAATTAATTTCGAAATAATTGTTAAAATAATAAAAGTTAAAGTCAAATTTATTGCTCTGTTTCGTGTATCTGAAATTCTGCAGGCTTTTCTTTATAGTTGTGGTTTCTGCATCATTATAAAATTAAATTTATGTACGACGATTTAGAAGCAAAATTATTGATCATAATCGATCTGACCGGAAAGTAATCAAAAATCCAACCGGCACAGAACGTCTTCAAGAATACTTTCGCTAAAGTAACATTCGTGATATTTTCGAAGAGGGCGAAATCACTTTCTCAGGTTCGCCCGAAAGGTTCCTTATTTTTCCCAACCCCCCACCAATAAATCCGCATTACCCTCTACAACAACAATTTCCCTTTTTTTTTTCCCGTTTTAATCGCATTCGCCAGAGGAAATTCATTTTACGGAACCGTATTATCATACAATTAAAGTGAAAACCATTTCGACGTTATCCCGCGACGGGGAATTTAATTCACAAATTTTATTTTCACTTTTACATGAAAGCAATTTCCGCTGATACAATTATTGACCTCTCGCGAGTTCGTCCTCGCTCTTCGTCCGCAACGCGCCCGCGTTTATCGAGTTAAACGACAGGTAAAACTAATATTGTGCCAACGTCTACAATGACAATGACAATAATAATAATAATAATAATAATAATAATGATAATAATAATGAAAATAATAATAACAAAGAACGAACGTTACGACGAAACGACAGAGTAATCAGAACTTTGTCTGTTCCACGCGCTTGACAAGGCCAAAAAAGGAAACAAAGAAGAAGAAAAAAAAATTGCACGACAGTTGGCCTGGCTGATTAGCTGGCAAGAATTTTCAACGAGGGGAAAAGCGTAGCTTTTTCGACAACGCGACGCGAACACTCCCAGAGTACTCAGGCTGGCTGGCACTCGTTGCCGCGGTTCGCGTCCATAAATTTCGATTTGCAAGAAATTAGAGGACGAAAGAGTACGAGACGAGAGTACGGGCGGCGACGAAAAAAGTTTAATTTTCTCACAATCAGTCTTAATCTCAGTAATTTCATCCCGTTCTTAGGGCCTGGGCCAAGTTGTTGTTGCGTACCGCGACGAACGTTAATATCGGGTTGTTCGCGATAAGCGAGAAGCAGGGAACGGGCTTCGGCTTGCCCGCCGAAGAATATCAGATAACGTCACCCTCTAACGGGCTGGCATCCGGGGGCGAGGGAGTGAGAAAGGGGGGAAAGACGCGGCCGGGGCACCGGTGCCTGCCCGAGAGTTCGAAGCTGCAAAATCACGAGACTTTGAAGCAACGGTAAATGTTGCTACATGAATAATTCGCGGCGAGCGTTTCCCGGTCTCGTAGCCCGCGGCTGAATTTCCCCCGGAACATAGTAACGAGACCGCAACAGGGAAAAACGATATTTAGGAGGGCCGGAAAGGCAGCCGGTGCGTCGCGTCGCGTCGCGTCCTCCCGGCGGAAGAGAAAGAGAGAGAGAGAGAGAGAGAGAGAGAGAGAAATCGTTCCTTAAAGCTCTTGTTTAAATTTCCTATGGAATAACCCTTCGCAGCAGTGCAACTAGGAAATTTAATCACCGTATAGCGGCTCACCCCCTCGGGCTACGGAACTGGCAAATTCAGTAACATCTTGCACAAGTTCGTTATCCCTACCCACCGCCCCCTATCCCTCCCCCCTTTGGCTTGCCTTCGATTCCGGTTTACCCAGACGCCGCTGCTATTTCGCGATATTGACTTCATCGATGAAAAACGGAATCCAGTATCTCAATTTATTTGCATTCCCAGCCGTTCTCCTCCCCTCCCCTCCCCCCATCCGCCCCCCTCCTCCACGCGTCGCGTTTCCTCCGACCTTTCGTTGCTTCCAACGCCGCGCCGTGGACCGAGGGCTGATTCGGCCGTTGCAAACGCGCGGAATCCCTTTGTAAGTCGCCGTTGCATCAACTCTCTGCCGCGGCCATGATTAAACGGTAGTTTAATTACAGAGAACTATGCGTTGTCGAGAGTATAATATATCGCAAAACGAGTTTCCGTGTTTATGACCTTCTTTAGCCATTGATCGAAGTTTGAACCAATTTAACACTTTCAACTGGTAGACACCAGAGGTGAGGACACAAAGTGCTAGTTTATCGACGCGGATGATTAATAACAATCGTACGTAAAATGCAGTTCTTTCCCTGTGACAATTAGTCTTGTAGTGAACGATTCGTTTCAGCCAATGTGTTCACACGGGCACTAATTTTCCCAAATTTTACGAAAATGGGCAAGATGGTGACAGTGAATTTTGTATTTTGAAAATAACTACGCTTTAAAACATTATAAAAAATGAATTATAACAACAATAATAAATAAGAAACATGCATTAATCTTCCATCGCAAAATGATTCGCGAGGGTATGCAAGATAGTTGATTTAAAAAATTATAAAAAATGAATTATACAATAATAATAAATAAATAAATAAGAAATATTGAATTTTGCCGTTGTACATTGCCTCAAAATAAATACAAATGCATTGAATGAATTTTACCATTGTACACGAATTCACCTCGAAGTAAACAGAAACAAATATATGCGACGACACTAATTGTACGAGCAAGTCAAGTTAATAAACCTCATTCGATAATCAGTGTCGGGCGTGCGTAGCGAAAAATTAAACGTATTCTTTAAAATGAGCGATACTCGACGATACATTACTTAATGAAATAAAAAAACGGCACTCATTTCGCCCTAGCGTTCTTTTTCTCACTCATTCCTCTTCTTTCACCCATTGCACTGGCAACTGGTTCGCGGACCATAACGAGTGACCGTACCGTATACAACAATTCGTCGCTTAAATTCGAATACCTCGTATTTTAAATTTTTCAATTAGTATTTTAAATTAAATTCGAGGTTATTTGTTACAGACAAGTTAGAATTGAATCGAGGTGATTTATTACAGATAAATTAAAATTGAATCGAGGTTATTTATCACAGATAAATTAATTGCGCAAATTAATTTAACGCTAATTTAATATTGCACTGATATTACATTTGACAATTAATATTACATCAGGAGTATGAAAGGATTAGTTTCGATGACTAATTGTTGCGATAGTAATCCCGCTTACAATCAGTACGAGAGGAACATTTGGTTCACGCGCTGTTCTTCTTCTAACCCGTTGCGCTGGCGGACCATAACGAGTGACCGAACCGTATACAACAATTTGTCGCTTTCTTTTTCTTTTGAACTCGTCGGTACGACATCACTGGATAGAAATGATTAAGAAGTGATATACTTAACATTTGTTTCGCCTGGATTACATTTAAATATACTTAAAACTGAGAAAATGTTGCAATTTGGGACAAAACATTCCAGCGCAAGAGGTTGAATTCGAATACCTCGTATTTTAAATTTTTCAATTCGTATTTTAAATTAAATTCGAGGTTATTTGTTACAGACAAGTTAGAACTGAATCGAGGTGATTTATTACAGATACATTAAAATTGAATCGAGGTTATTTATCACAGATAAATTAATTGCGCAAATTAATTTAACGCTAATTTAATATTGCACTGATATTACATTTGACAATTAATATTACATCAGGAGTATGAAAGGATTAGTTTCGATGACTAATTGTTGCGATAGTAATCCCGCTTACAATCAGTACGAGAGGAACATTTGGTTCACGCGCTGTTCTTCTTCTAACCCGTTGCGCTGGCGGACCATAACGAGTGACCGAACCGTATACAACAATTTGTCGCTTTCTTTTTCTTTTGAACTCGTCGGTACGACATCACTGGATAGAAATGATTAAGAAGTGATATACTTAACATTTGTTTCGCCTGGATTACATTTAAATATAGTTAAAACTGAGAAAATGTTGCAATTTGGGGCAAAAAGTTCTCGACGTGCGTGGCACGTGATTCCAGCGCAAGCGGTTTACGCAACCAACTATTTCCTAATTGTTGAGTCAAACGTCTCCCATGTCAGTCAAGTCAAATACGAAACCCATCTGCGATACCTTAATTAACTCTCCCTGTCCTGACAGTAAGGCTACTTCATTTCCTAATTACGCGTAGAGGGGAGGGAAAAAAAAAATCGATGATAACAAGCACAGGGCCGATGTTCGTGAACAAGCGTACCTGATTTTCGGAATGCCCCTCTGAAATGGGAATATCGCGAGAGCACTGTACGTATGTATGTATGTATGTATGTATGTATGTATGTATGTACAGCCAACACTGCTATATTTTACTTCTGTCATTATCAGAACTATCGATCCCCTTTCCGAAAGCAGCAGCCGAATAAAAGCGTATCCGTAAACAGACCAACCATGCAGATGTTCATTAGTGTGATTACTTGGGCCTTGGTTCGCGTTGACGAGTTGCCACTGTTTACGTATACATCCAATCACGTGTAAGTGAAATTCGCGCGAAACAAATGATTTCTAGTTGATAATGGACGCGGCAACGTGTTCGTTCGGTTCGAATTCAATCCAAGCTGGCGAAATCTTCCCCAGTCTCGAATTTCATATACGTGACTTAGATTTACAACTGTCCCACGCGACAAATTAAAACAGCTCCTCTTGAAAAATACCGAATCATGAATAGAATTCACGAAAGAGAACGTGAATTGTCAAGGAGTGTGTGAACGAAACAAAGATTGCGAGTCAAATGCAAAAGCAGTTGGTGGATATGAATCTCGTTGATTATAATAGCTGATCAATTATTCCAGAATGTGTTCAAGTAAAATTTCCAGTCTCCACTTTCATACATGTAATTTAGAGTTATACAATTTTTAAACGGCTCCTCATGAATACAAATGCCAAACGAATTCGCGGAAAAGGACACGAATGATCAGGAGGAGAAGTTTGTCAAGGCAATTTTTAACGAAACGGAAATAGATCTTTCTAACGAGTCAAATGCAAAAGCAATTGGTGGATAAATCTCGTTGGTTACAACAGCTAATCTCTACAACAGCTGATCAATTATTCCAGAATGTGTTCAAGTAAAATTTCCAGTCTCCAATTTCATACATGTAATTTAGATTTACACAATTTTTAAACGGCTCCTCATGAATACAAATGCCAAACGAATTCGCGAAAAAGGACACGAATTATCAAGAGAAGGAGTTTACCAAGGCAATTTTAACGAAACAAAAATAGATCTCTCGAGTCAAATGCAAAAGCAGAATAAATCTCGTTGATTATAACAGCTAATCTGCAGGATGTGCGGTGAAATCAGCTCTGTTGACGCTCTCCCTCGAAACGGAAACACTGTCGATCGTTGATGTTAGAAGGACTCTGGGGAACGAAAGTTTGGGCTGACATCGATCGGGAAACAGTCTCTATGATACGGTGCTCGAAGCAGACGTCGGAGTCTCTGTGCCATGGACCAACGTGAACCAGGGTTTACACAACGCGAGGCGAGGTGTGAGACCCTCTTCATTTTATCTCCAGTATCCTGCAAACCAGCTCCGGGTGACCGGGGCCTCGGCTCGCTCGCTCTCTGCAGCCAGCCCAGCCTCGCCGCAGCCTTTTTTATTTGCCTTTCGAGCCGAATGCGATCCAACGTGTGAAAAATCTGGCCTGCTCACGTCCGTTTAAACGTATAATCAAACCGTCTAACACGCCAACTTATCGAATCGTTTCCCTCCCAACTTCACGCGGAAATTCAGTTTCAGATATATCGCGGGCAAACTGATTTATCGAACCGCTGGCTACTACGTGCGGGAACGTGCAAACGCTGAGAAAACGTCTGATCTTTTCTTTTTTTTCTTTTTTTTCTTTCGTGACGTCTGTGATTAGCACGTCCTTCACTGGAAGAATATTTTTCCTCTGTTTTCTTCGCGAAGAATATTGCCTGCAATTTGAAATTACACCCATCGATATATTTCGTACAAACTAATTGTTATACCTTTCTAAATAATGAAACATGAATATCCGGAAATTTTTGCATTACACCGGAACTCGAATGTTTTTCTTGATATTCACTACTGTTTCAGTGAAATTCGACCGTTTGTCTTTCCCGTTCGTCGCTAGATATAAAATGCTGAAATGTCGGATCCACTTGAAACGGTTTTTATTTTTATTGGAAACACCTATTCCGGTGCCGGGTGGGTATCATACCCCTCTAAAAATACACCAGAATATATTTGTCTTCGTTGCAGTAAAATTTTTCGAGAAGCAATAAGGTACGTTAAACATTCGCTTAAAACCAAACACGATGGAACGGAATATGAAGTAAAATATGGCGCAAACTGCAAAACAGAAAAAGGAATCGTGCTTCTTCCGAAGCTCGGAACATTGGGACTTTACTCGTTAAGGATAAGAATTAAAGTGCTTCTCGACCAGTTTGTTTCATTATTCAATGAATCTCAAGCATCAATTCAATTGTTTAATTTATCATTGAAATAAATTCAATTCAATTATTCAATTAATCACCGAAGTGTCACTATTTAATCACGACACTTGACAGCTCCGTGACAGAAAATTCACTTGCTCCGCACGTATGTATAAAAAGACGACGATAATAAAAAAAAAAAAAGTCGTTCTTCTCACGTTATAATAATCCACATTCGAGTCCGTAAATCTCGACGACGCAACGAGCAACGCGACGTTTCCTCGCCGACGTCCCGACCGACACGATCGTTTCCTCGCCGCACTATTTGCACATTCCCGGTGATTAAGTGTCCGCATTTATCAGAACCGGTGTCGCTGTTGACCCGTCAAAGCGAAATCGCGTGTAACACGTTCGGCTGACAGGTAAATGTAAATTCTTCCTTCGTGAATATGGAACGGGTGAAAATCCGCTGTCGGCCAGCAACATTTACAACCATCCCGCTGGTCCCCTTTTCATAAATGATTGACGCTCCACCCCTCCACCACCACCCCCAACCCTCTGAGCGGCTACCCCCTGAAAAATAATCAACCGCCGTAATTGACTTTATTATTTACCAGCGGTCTGTGTGTTTTCTCTCTCTCTCTCTCTCTCTCTCTCTCTCTCTCTCTCCGTCACGAGCCGATCAACATTTCGAATTATTGAAAACGCGAGGCAACAGCCGCGCGCGCGCGCGAGTCGGCCATGACTATCTGACCGCTGCAATAATTGAAACCGATGGCCCCGTAAAATTCTGATCGCCCGTGACACGCTATGCACGTCGTTTCTCCTCTCTGTGCCCCGTGGAAACTCCGCAAGATCGATGCAGATTATACAGAGAGAACGCCGAAAACCTCGGGCATTAACCAACGGCCGGGGAAAATTGATTCGAATACGAGGCCGGAGGCATCATTCCGGTTTCTGCGCGAGCGAACCTCCCGTTAAGAAGAATTGAGCGGCTCGACGCATTCCTGTTTCGTTCTGACAATACGCGACCGTTATGGAACGTTTAATTCCGTAATTCGCGGGCGTGCGTCTGTGACAGATAAAAATGGAGGCTCGTCCGATTTCGAATCGTTCCGAGCTGTAGCTAAGAAATCAGAATCCGATCGATCTCACCGGCGCGAAGCGAAACGACAACCGGGGAAATTGCAACCGCGATATTGTTGTTATTACGTCACTAGACAATTCATGCAGTGAATTTTTTCGCGGTAACACGCGTGCAGCTGCGCTTTCTATGCAAATACACATGTCGGAGCAATGCTTGCCCCGGTTGAATTAGTTTCGTTGCACGCGCGATTTACCGGGCGATGATTTTACTAGAGAGAGGGGAGGCATTTTCCGTCTAGAAGAGGAAAATTTCTAAAAATTTATCGAAATTTGGGTATTCGTGATTTGTCAAGATCTTCCTAGTTTTAGGAATTTGTGAAGATTTAATCGAAATTATGATTATACATACGAATTTTCGGCCGTTGATTTTATCTCTAAGAGGGGGGAATCGATCTACAAGAGGAATCTTTGTAAGATATGTCAAGATTTGTGTGATTTATCAAAATCTTCCTGTTTTTCAGAAACTTGTAAAATTTATCGAAATTTGTGTGATTCATCAAAATTTATACATTTATTATTTGTAAAATTTATCAAAATCTTCCTATTTTTGAGAACTTGTAAAATTTATCGAAATTTGTGTGATTCATTAAAATATATACATTTGTTTGTAAATTTGTAAAATTTATCAAAATCTTCCTATTTTTTAAAAACTTGTAAAATTTATCAAAATTTGCGTTTGTAAATTTGTAAAATTTATCAAAATCTTCCTATTTTTTAAAAACTTGTAAAATTTATCAAAATTTGCGTGATTCATCGAAATTTATATATTTATTATTTGTAAGATTTATCAAAATCTTCCTATTTTTGAGAACTTGTAAAATTTATCGAAATTTGTGTGATTCATCAAAAT
>NW_025109616.1:507695-553470 GCF_011392965.1 Frieseomelitta varia
TATCAAAATCTTCCTATTTTTTAAAAACTTCTAAAATTTATCAAAATTTGCGTGATTCATCGAAATTTATATATTTATTATTTGTAAGATTTATCAAAATCTTCCTATTTTTGAGAACTTGTAAAATTTATCGAAATTTGTGTGATTCATCAAAATATATACATTTATTTGTAAATTTGTAAAATGTATCAAAATCTTCCTATTTTTTAAAAACTTCTAAAATTTATCAAAATTTGCGTGATTCATCGAAATTTATATATTTATTATTTGTAAGATTTATCAAAATCTTCCTATTTTTGAGAACTTGTAAAATTTATCGAAATTTGTGTGATTCATCAAAATTTATATATGTATGATTTGTATTTGTATGATTTATGATTTGTAAGATTTATCAAAACCTTCCTATTTTAGAAACTTGTAAGATTTATCGAAATTTGTGTGATTTGTCAAAATTTATATATTTATGATTTGTAAAATTTATCAAAATCTTCCTATTTTTAGAAATTTGTAAAGTTTATCAAAATTCGTGCGATTCGTCAAAATTTGCGTGCGAATTTCCGGACGCTGATTTTATTCGCAAGAGACTCTGTCCCTTTTCAAGAGAAATTTGCAAAGGTCTATTTGTTTGTAAAATTTGTAAGAGGATTGTCAAAACTATTTCAATAATTCGAATATACACTTCGTGGAAATCGAAATGATTCGTTACAGGGGAAACGCCGGCCAAATAAATGACTGATTAAATCGGGCAAACGAAACATCTGTCCAATGGCTTGTTAATGCGCTGGCGTCAGTACATTTGCATAAAAAGCAAGGCACGAAACAAGTTGCCAGCCATTTCTACGATACCGCACATACCAGCGATTCAAACGGCAACCACGGGTTGCAACGGTGATTCAACTAACCGCAGATTTACTGTCACGTGAACTATGTTTCCGTCTGGTCAAGTATCCAAAATCATTTGCCCATTTGATCCCGCGCAAAATACTTTACATTCCTTCTAGCAAATTGGCTTCGCCGATTTAATTTAATTAGAAATTGTATCTCAAAATTTACAGCTACTTGCAACATTTTTTTAGAGATGATAATTTTTGAAATTAATTCGCACGCGCGTGTGACAGCGAACAGAAGAGGAGGTAAATTCTGTCGTACGCGAATAAACGTAAATTGGCTCGATTTTTTGACACAGATATCACGATCCTACGCGACAAAAATTTTGAGACTCGTGCTATTAAGATTCCGAAACTATGAAACACAGTTTTCAGTCGTAAGTCACGCCGGTGAGAAGAAAAGTAATATCGCAAGAGCGAGCATTTCTTATCTTCCTTTTCGTTTTTGTTTGCAGTTGTGAAAAACTCGTTTCGCTCATTCCTAACTGGGATATATATTTATATATATATATATTTTTTTTTTCTTTTTTTTTCATTTCAGAGAGATTCAATTTGTTAGTTTTTTGCGTGAAACGCAATTCTTGGCGTCCGTTAAATCGCAGAGGACCAGCCGAAAATACGCGCAACCAATCGATTTATTTCCTCGTATATTTCAGGATTACGAAAGTCCGAGGTCGAAATCTCTGGGAATATTTACGGCTTGACGTACGATACATCAAGTGATAAAACCGGACGAATCGGTCTCTTTTAATATCAAGCACTATACTCGAACGCAAATAAAGATTGCGGACCCCCGATGAATCTCCATATTATAGATACACGCGCGGTGCAGCGTGTTTGTTACCGAAGGACAAAAATCAGGCGAGACGACGAACACTCTATTGCCTGGAAATTTCAAACTACTTCACTTTGAATTAAGGATAATTTCATTTCTGAGATGGCTCGATCTCATTACAGGTTATCAAATATCAATTTTCAGCTTTCTTTAGTGACGTATTGTATCCTGTTATTATATCATGTTGTCGTATATCAAATTATATCGTACTATAACGTATTATGTCATATTTCGTGTATCATATGTCGTTTCATTTGGTCGTTTTTTATTTGAAAAATAAAAGCAAATTACGTATAACCGAACTAGGTCTCAAAAATTTTCAGCTTGTCCTTATAAACTATAATTTACTAACATTTCACCAAAAAGCAGCGACTTTTCCGGAATACGGTGTTTAGTATGATTATATTTCTATAATTGAGATGCTCAAGTGTAATTGTAAAAAAAAAGCCCGATTCTTTAAAGAAGAGTTGATCCATCGTGAAATTATAATAATTCATAAATATTAATGACTAAATATATATTAATATTAATACTAAATATTCATTAATATTATTTTATTTGAAGAAAATCAAAAAGTGTCTCTTTGTCTCGGTGCTAGGGTATAAATAGAGTAGAAGTTCAAACTCATATTTTCAACTATTAGAGGAAAGCCTACGAGAAAATCTTTTAAACAAACCGAGGAATATATTTAATAGAAATGAGAGACAGGCTTATAGCTGAATGATAAATTAAAAATTAAACTCTGCGAGATATGATTTTTTACATAAGATATCATTTCTTTTTTTCTTTTTTTTTTTTCTTGTAAATCCACGATTACGTTTTAATTTTCTGATTGTAACATTATAAATTCACATGTACCCACTTTCGTAAACACATATATATTTTTCTAGATATATATCGATGTGGTAATTCTTTGAGAAAAAAAATATAAAATACGGGGGAAGAACAAGAGACACGTGAAAAGTAGAATTAGAGAAAAATCGAGACGGGCGAAATTAATGGATATTAACCCGCGGAAAAGTAACGTTTCGCTTCGGCCGCTCTCGAAACACTGCGGGCTCTGAAAAGCACATATTTAAGAAGAGTGGCATATAATTACGAGGTGCAGTCCCGAGAGAAATTCATGCAAGAGAATGGGTAAAGAAGCGCGCCGCCGCGTTTAAAGAAACGGCAAATACATTCAACTTGACAATTGCGCGTGGAATAGACGAGATTATGATAACGAACAGCTTCCTCGAGAGACGATGAAAGAGGCATCGTTCGCTTAAATAAGCACGAGGAAATATTAAACGCGGCGTAATTGCACGGGGAAACATTACGCGCGATATACATGTAATTGAAATAAAAATATCCAGCCAGCCGAGCCTAAGAGGCTGTAAGAAGAAATCTCTGCTCTCAATTCAGGCAGAACCACTCGTCGATTAAATTGAAAAATTATTTTAATAGTAACGGGTAATGATATCTTCCTACACCCAGACTACTTGCAGACGCGCAAGAAAAAACTCTCTCTAACCGGATTGAATGGTCCGAAGAAAAAAAATCTTCAGAGGCATTGAAATGGATAATTCCGAAGATGTAAAATGGATGCAAACGAGGGGTAACGAGCGAGCGAAGGATCTTCGAAAGAAACCCGCCGGATTCCACCGCCGGTTTTTGCGTCGCTGCCTCGACGACGATTAGAGGCGATAGAGTTTCAATTATTTTCGCAGTTAGCGGCAGCCTCCGGCGGTGGCGAACCGAAACTACTTTGCCCGATATAAGTGTCCGGGATTACTCGAATGACTTTTATTGCGGCCATAACCGCATACCGAAGCTGGATTTGCATTCTAGGAAATCTCTCATTTATTCGCCCGCTAGGACGAGGAAAGATCATGCAAATTACGCCTGGAGGGAGGGGAAAGGTATAAGAGAGAGAGAGAGAGAGAGAAAGAAATTGACGAAACGAAATTAAAATTTTCATTTCTAACGATACTAACTAACGTTTCGAGCAGCGATAAGTTTAATTTTTTTTTTTTCAAGTTCATAAGCCTTGCGTAACCGACATCACTTTTGATCGATAGCTGAATCTTTGCTATACTTGTTTTACATCTAACATTTTGGTGCAGGATGTTACCTAATATATTATTTTTATGTAATACTTCGGCCAAAATTTCCAGAAACGTCTGTCTCTGAAATATTTTGCTTCTTCGCCACGCTCAAGTTCTGGACGACTCGGTTAATACCACAAAGTTGCATCCTATTCGCTGATACGCGAATACTAATCGCCGATATTTTCAAGAAAAAGAAAGACATGGTCGTACGTCGAAACGAACGAAAAATCAGCACACGAGCGTGAATCACAATGGATTGGAAAAGGAGGGAAAAAATTAGCAGAACGAGAAAGAAGAAAGGGGATACAATTCCCTGGATCGTGCGGCAGTAGTCGAAACGGCAACGACTGGAGATTTGAATAATTAATGCGCGAACACAATGGAAGAGTCGACGTGGAGAGGACCTTTTGAAACATCTACTGAACTTATCGTTTGAGAAGCGAGCAAATATTAATGCAGCTTATTACTCCGAGCAAAGAGTTTCGACCCCCTTGTTTGCTACCCACTTTACGCCGGGGACCAAGGGAAAGCGAAAGTGTCTGACGATCAGACGACAGCTAACTGGGCGCACAATCTGCCTTGGGTCTTTGCCGACCGAGACTAAGTGATTAACCGGACGAATTAATATTTGACGATTAATTAACCGGCACTGCATTGTACGCCGCGGCCGATCTTTTGTACGGTTCTCGGTCTCGCTCTCGAATGGTGGGCCGGCGTGCACGATTGCTTCCATTCGGACCCATCGTGTTACACGTGCTCTCCAAACACGAATAAATTACTGCCTCGGTATTTGTAATTTGTCGGTCTGCCGACTGTGGAGCTGTCTGCGTCGATAATTCCTCGGTGATACTCGCAGGTAATCGTTTCGCGTTCGATTTCGAATTTTCCACACACGGTTCCCCTCTCAAGGATTAATTCAGATTCGATCGGAGAGCTTGTAAAGACTAACAAAGTATTTGTTTTGAAGCTACAAAAACTTGCGAACTTGTTTCTTTTTTCTTTTGAATTTAAAAATTCAATTAGTTAATTTCCATGGATTTATTTAAAAAATTTTGATGTACTTGTAGACTATGTAATTAATTATGCAGTCTGCAGATGAATATTTGAATGAACATAAAGATTTAATTATAATATGATTATATAATTATAATTAATTATATATGAATTTAACTTATATATTAATTATAATTTAATTATACGTGAATGAATATTAGAATATTTAAAAAAAATCTATATCCGAAATAACTGTCCGAATATTTCGTCGAATGATTCACGTGAATACGATGACGATTTCCAAGTTGAGGTGTTGAGGTTTCGAAGCGTGGAAAATGTCGCTGGCATCGGTTCGAGTCACCTAAGCAGTATTACGTATGAATTTCATTTCCTCTCTCAATTAATTATTTTTCAAAGCGAGGACAATCGAAAGTGAAGAACTTTTGCTAACGGCCGGTGTCCGGTTCCACCGCGGAAAATATGAAAATCATGGTCATTACCTCCCCCTCGGTTCCTCGTTGTTCACTCTCGTTTCGTTCTAAATGGCGCGACAGATTTATTAATAAATCCAGCGCGCAACAGGAAGGGAATAAAAAAAAAAGAGAGAGAAAAAGAGACAGAGAGAAGCGAAGAGACGAGCGACGTCAATTAAATTTACGAGACGCGGCGCGGTATGCGTCTCCGGAACACTTTTCCCCACGGATGGAAGGACAGGAATGCTCTGTCGGCATCGTTCGCCGAGATTTTATTCCTACTTTATTTCGCAGCCAGTTCGCCGCGGCTTCGAGGGCTATTGTCGCGCCTCGGTGCTCAATTATGGCTACTTAACTTCGTGGGCCGCGCCGTGAATTTGAACTTTACGAGCTGTGAGGTTATCAGTCGGAACTTCAGCTTCACCCCGAAATAAAGGAGGACACGCGACAATATGCTATACACGGCACGAGGTGTGGGTTTTTAACGCGCAAATTATTCTGCGAGCGGATCGATTGATATATTTCACTGTAGCAACGTATCTGAAACCGTACGTACACATGTGAATATATAATGAATACAGCGGTATAAACCAGCTCGTCAAATTTCAATGAAAATGAAATGACGTTCTTTTTTTTTTTTATTTTTATTTTGCTGAATGACACATCTTGATAAATTTTTCCCGCGGTAATTAATACCTCGCAATGTAACGAGCTCCGTGTTTATCAATCCCTTTGGGGGGAGCAATTTTTAATGGCTCACGCGCGCAACGAACGAAGATATCAAATGTTCTTTTTAATTAATTTTCGTTCGTACACGCGAACGCAATTGGGTATTAATCGACCTGGGGTATTTTTCTTTTTTTTTTTTTCTTTTTAAACCTTTTGCGCTGAAATGACGTGCCACGCACGTCCAAAAATTGTAATATTTCCTCAGTTTTAAGTAAAACAAAATAGGCAAAACAAATAACAAATTTATTTTCTTCCAGTGACGAGTTCAGAAAGAAAAACGACGAATTATACGGTTCGGTCACTCGTTACGGTCCGCAATCAGTTGCCAGCGCAAGTGGTTAGACACTATCGATCCGACTCGAACAATCATACCGACTTTGTCTACTTGCCATTTCACAGAGGAGAACGTCAGGGGAGGTTTACGAGCGATGATTAAAGAAACAACTGGATGGAAACTGAGTAACACAGGGATGTAATCTTGTCGAGGAATAATCGTCCGCAAGGGGGAGAGCCAGGAAGTCTCGTCCCGGGACTTCGTAACTCCCTCACGTCCCTGGTTTTAAGCCATCTTCGTCGCGGACGGTCTTCACGATTTCCCGAACCGTGGATCAGATTAAAGTAAAGCCCTGCAACAGTTTTGCAGAGCTTCGTCCCCCCTCCCTTTCTGCTTCGTTCTCCGCTTTCGTTGCAACAACGCGTCGGTGTGGAAAAACAATTCTCGAACGCTGCCGCACAGAGTGTTACAGAGGATTGCGTCGATCGAAGAAGTTCGATAAATTTCCGTCCGTCCCCACCAAAAAGAGAAAAAGAAAAAAAAAAAAATTTATGACAGTTCGACGATCCAAAGATAACGCCGAGAAGGCCGAGACGTAGCTGTAACCGTAGTCGGTGCAACGAAGAACACTGTTTTGACATTTTTCTTTGATATTTATTTAGGCGGAACGCTCTCTGGCAGCAGCCGGCGTTCATTTCCATTAATCCATCCTTCTGTGCAAACACTTCAAAAAGGTATTACCTCGTTTAATTGAAAGCGTTGACTGATTTCTCCGGGATCAGGGAAAATTTCAATTTGAAAGCGACGGGGGGCCGGGCTCTTTGTCCGCGACTTTGCCTTCTCTAAAAAGCAATGCTTCTCTGCTATGGCCCCGGTTGCCTTGTACCCGGTCACCGAGGAAGAAAACGCCTGGCCGAGGCTAGGCAAGGCGAGCAAAACAGCCACGCACCAGTCCTCTTCCTAAATATATATGTATATATCTGTAGAAAGACCCTTTGTCGAGAAGAAGGCTCGCGCTGCTTACAGCAAACACTTACGGGAAGGTGGATCGCATCAAAGGTAACACGGATAATTGGTTCAAACGATACCGGAGCTGTACGTAAACGACAAGTGAAGATTGAGGGATTATACAGGCAGCACTGGGAAATGCAATCAACAGGAATCTCGCGTGACGTAAACATGCTGCATGTCTCGTGTACCATGCGTGCTTAGTGCTCATATTATATGGATATCAACGTTTGCAAGCAACGTTAGATCTATCCCTGGATTTACCACAAATACGGCGGCAATTATCAGAAATGAGCGAAAGTGAAAAAGACTTTAACTTCCAGTTAAAATGTCCTGACAGTCAAGGACAAAAAGATTTTCTCGTTTTTCCTCTGATAAATAATATCAGAAGAAAATTATTTTAATTAAATAATATCAGAATAACAATATCAGAAGATAAATAACATCAGAAAAAAAATACTTTAATGGGCCAATCACAGCTGTATCCAATTCTAAGAAACATTATGAACATTGTTGCGCTGAAACACGTGAATATCGCGTGTCGTATCTTCGCTTCTCCGTTGTAAATCTGCAAAGGAACGTTACGTGCTGCGAAGATTCTGCAGTACGTGGTAGTTAACGCAATTAGTTCAGTTTGTTCGGTTCGAAAAATCGAGCGCATCTGAGGTGCAAAACTGCTTTAAACTTGCTTCAAGAAAAATTCTCCGTTGCAAAAATAGCTAAAATGGTAGAACGAGATAGAAATTGGTAATTATTAAATTTGTTAAAAGTGCGGATATTTGTTTATTTATACAAAAAAAGAGCTCTGGTCGTTCTCCTGCTCTGACACACCATGAATTCGAGAACGTCCGTGAAATAAATTGCTCGAGAAGAGCAGAAACGTGTTCGATTGCCATTTTTCAGAGAAACATATTCAACTGAAGAAAAAGTGACGTAAAAAATTATAGTATAAAAATTTCACCGGTGAGAACGAATTTAACATGGATGGTTTTAATTATCGTCGCCATAACTTTGTCGTTAAGCCGTCGTTAAATGAGTGGTGGCGGCGTAATAATTTGGAGCGACACAGACTGATATTATATTTATCAGTGAACAGTCAGAAATATTTAAACATTATTGAGGAACAAATAAATAAACATCTCGTAATTGCTGGTTGATTGTACATTTTAACATCACGATCTCACTGTTGATTTTCACACAGCCAAAATAATTGTTCAAACGTTTTTTGCAAACGAAAAGATTATAGTTCTAGAATTAGTCAGTAAGGTCTTAACATATTTGAAAATATCTGAGGAGACCCTCGCAAGAGCAGACAATTTTCATCTATCAATGAACTGAAAGAATTCGACAAGAATGGCACAAATCAAGCCAGAAGGAGAGTAAAAGATTGCACAAACTCTGCCTCAAGCGAATGATTGCCAACAAAACAAAAACTAAAGGAGATTCGACAAAATGTAAAGCGTTTGACGAAACTGGTAAATTCATTTTTTAAACACATGTCCCACGTTCATGAAAATTTGTATTTGGACACATTCACACGAGACAATAACACCTCAGGTTCACCAGAGTGAACTGTGACGAATGATGTACGATGTATATGTTTATAAGAAAATTAGATAGCGTCCTATCTTTCTCAGTCTCTAACCGTGTCCATCGAAGAAGACCAGAGCCTCGAAAAATCACGTCACGTCCCTCGGCGATTATTTCAAACATAATCAACGTCGAATCATTCGTACGGCGAAAGAATTCGATTACCTACCCCGACGGAATTGCAAGCTGCCCGCGCGGACCGCGAAATTGGACGGATTTGCCGAAAGCCCGACTACAAGTATGAAATTATTATTCTCGACAATTCTTCGTCGTCACTGGCGAAGGGATAGTCTCCTCAGCCAGCAAAGAGGGATTATTTAACCAAATCTAGCCGAAACGAGTTCCTTTTTCTTCTGTCCCCTCTCCATTCTCTTCCCCTTCCGCTCCTACAATCCCCTGATTCCTAACAGACTCCTTAAGTCGCTCGTTCAATCTTGAGTGCCTTCCTCTCCCCCGCGGTCTACAGATCCGGACTAACAGTTTTCCCCTAAAATCTCCTTCCTTCTCTCTTTTTCTTTCAATTTGTACAAAATTTCGGCAGTATCCAACGTGATCAATAGTATGTAATACAAGGTGGGTCATTGCCATCAAGAGTTGCATCATTATTATTCCGCGTAGCGAAAAATGTTTCAGATGAAGTTAAAGTGTTTCGAGAGGGACACATTTTGATGATGCTAGTTTTCTTGTAGGTTGGGGCATTTTGATGTTTTTGATGTTTTTGATGGAATCATATATCTTTTATTGCAGCAGTTGATGCACCTTGATATTCTTTATAAAAAAAAGTATTAATTAATTTATGTTATTAATTTTAGTTGTTAATTAAAAAATCATTAATTTAGGGGATATTTTAATTTTAATTTTGTAAAATCCGCGCGCAAAAGTCAAAGACAGTATAAATAAAGAATACTATCCTTCTACTTCCATGTCTTTCGTATGATAATTTTACGAAATTAAAATCAAAGTATCTCCTAAGCTAATAATTTTTTAACACAAATAGGTTAATACTTTTTTGTAAAGAATATCCATGTCTTTCGTACGATAATTTTACAAAATTAAAATCAAAGTATCTCCTAAGCTAATGATTTTTTAACACAAATAGGTTAATACTTTTTTGTAAAGAATATCCATGTCTTTCGTACGATAATTTTACAAAATTAAAATCAAAGTATCTCCTAAGCTAATGATTTTTTAACACAAATAGGTTAATACTTTTTTGTAAAGAATATCCATGTCTTTCGTACGATAATTTTACAAAATTAAAATCAAAGTATCTCCTAAGCTAATGATTTTTTTTAACATAAATATCAAGATGCATCAACTGGTGCAATAAAGAAACTAAAAAACAAGAAAACTAGTATCATCAAACTGCGCCCCTCTCGAAACCATTCAACTTCATCTGAAACGTTTTTCGTAATAGTAATGACGTAAATCTAGATGGCAATCTGCAGTGACCCACCCTTTACATAGTCAATCAACGAATTCGATAAGCGATGTTCCTTCGTAGGTTGTTTTTTTTTTTTTTTTTCATTTATTCTTTGTCCCACCGTTGCGAGACAAACGTACGAAAGTAACTGGCACACACGAAAACGTGACGCAATAACATGAAAATGTTTATACACGGGCCGTGTTTATAGTTAAATATTTGCCGTTTCATATTCTTCACTCGCAACTGAGACAGATTCCCCGAGCACAAACTGCACGTTGATGTGCAACCGGAGCGCACATTTGACGCGATCAATCCCCGGCAACATGTGGTACAGTTAATATGAATATTTTACTATATAAGGCCCCGTAAAACTCGCCGAAGTGGGCGCCGGCGTTCGACGCGGGTTTCACGCCGGACAAAACGTAAAATAATTCTCGGAATTCTGTGATGAAAAGTTTTAATGCACGCGCGGACTCGTGTTCGCGAATGGCGGCAGGGCGAACGCGCGGGGAAATGAAAAACGCGGCATTAAAAATTAGCAAAAGCCTCGATAATAAACGTTGAACTCGCGAAACGTTTGTACCGAAATCACAGCAAGGGCAATTAAACAAAATCAAAAGGCTCTCCGGAGAGAAAAGAATACAGCTGAAGTATTCTTTTTCCCCCACCCTTGTACATGCACGAACCTATTAACACAAAGACTGACCTTATGAGTTCCACCATTATTTTCCGTGCGCGTAACAAACGAACCATCGAGCCTTCACTCGACTGTCAATTGAAACATTTCCCGGGGAATTCTTTGACGAATAATAACGGCTGCAGAAAGATCCGGGAAATAGCTGACGATAAACGCGTGTGTTTTTTCCTCCGAAGGAGAGTCACCAAACTCCGATTCGTGTCGTTCGCAGAGAGCAAAGTTACCAAAAAGAGAGAGAGAGAGAGAGAGAGAGAAAGGGAAGAAATAGGTTGCTCAGCTCGACGAAACGCGTTCTATCGCTGAGAGAATATCAATATCGAGAAAGTACTTGTCGGAAGAAACGAAAGAGCACGTCTCCCTCGGAAAGTTTCGTCAGAGAGATGTAGGCAATAAATCTCTCGCGAGGGAAAACACTTTTGGTTAAGAGAAACATCATAAAACGATATAAACTCGGGGAGAGAAGGAGCAAAGCCGGTGGTGGAAGTTGTATTAACCCGATAAAACAATTATATTTCCACGGTGCACAATAAACTCGCCGGCTGGTTGTTTGTCAGAGCTTTTGATCCAACGATCATCGACGATCATTCACGATCCAATCGTAATCTCGCCACTTTAAAACTTCAGTGACACGTATATACATGTATAAAACATTCGCGACTGATGACGTAATCGTACGTTAATTCAAATACCTTAGCTGAATGCTGGTAACGTCATTTTAATCCTCTATGGGCCCGTGTAACTTTCAGGTCACATGCTAATATATCATTTTACCAAATAAGTTTAGTTTTTTCACAAGAAGACGTATACGTTTTAATTATATAAGATAAGTCTCTGAGATAACCAATAACAATACTGATGACGGACAACAGAGGACGCTGCAAAAAGTCGGGGTGTAAAATAAAATGTTCCAAAATGCAACGTACACCTATGTTTAACGCCAGATGCAAACTGTTTTGTGGAATTTCACGCTTAAGCTTTTATGCACAGAAGTGCAAATATTGTAAGCCGTTGTTACTTCAAAGTTACAAAGTGAATTAATTATAATAAAATTGTTCAAGCTGGTAAGTTTTTTTTTAATCTGCATATATAGGTTTATAATCATTGATCTTCTGTTGCATAATTAATTTTCTTATATTTAAGAAAAAAATTCGGCCCACAGAGGGTTAAATTTTTCAAACTGAATATCGATAACGTAGTCCTAGGCGCTCCTGCTAGCCAATTTTCATTTGTCTAATAAACACATAAACGTTCGGCAAATAAGTGAATATTAATTTTGCAATTATTCAAATTAAGTAATAACATCGTTGAATATAGTTAATGCAGCAGTATCAAGTTAGCAAATTGAACGTACTATAATAACACATGCACGGTAAGAAATTGATCATCACTTGTGTTTCCATCATCAAAGTTACCAACATTTTTGTTTCAAATTTTTATCAAGTTACACATTGACACGTCAATCATTTAAAAGAAATTCTTACTACAGAAGACGGGGATAATTTTGTGAAAAAAAGCTAGAGACTTTTTGAAAATTTCCAAACGATTAATTATGTCAATGATAAGTGTTTTGTCTATTCGTGTCAAAGCTCAAAAGGAAGATTAAATTTCCGCTCGGGTCTCGCAGTAGAATTAAAAGAAAAGGACAGGGGGGAGGGTCGAAAGGAGTGACTCGATCCGTCACGCAAAGATTACGGCGTCGAAAGCGAAAAGTACTATCCCGTTTATTGGCAGATCGTTATTGATTTCCCGTCGATTCGACATCATCGATTACACAGAAGCAACGAGCGGCTTCCACCCGGTGTAACTTTTAATAGAATATTGGCAGCAATTTATTCGCTATAAGCGATAATTCAGCCTTGTCTCAGAAATATCGCCACGCTTCGCCATGTTTTTTCCTTCAAAGGAAGTATACTTTAGTTCTTTTCATATACCGGGTACGATAGCGCTTGAAATCCTCAGCGATAACACCGTTGGGGTGGTGGTCTCATCTTTGGAATTTCTTGCGATATCAGACACGTTTGATCAAAGCGACAAAAATATCATTCGAACGAGTGAGACGCCGGAGAGAGGAGGAGGGGGAGGGAGAGGTAACGAGAGTGAAAGTCTATCGGAGATTTCATTACATTATGGATCAGAACGCGTCCAAATCGACCGAGATTTATTCGCGGCAGTAAAACTACCCCCCCCCCCTCCCTCCCTCCTGTTACTAAGCCACAGTGTGGCAAGTATCCAAGATCGAAGGGAAGTCGTTGACCTCGCCCATGAATTAACATTGGCGGTCACCTACACGCGAGATCTGTTCAGTTTGTTGCTGAAAATCAAATCACAGATTTTATTGATGTTACGGATCGTGCGGATGTTCAATAAACATACGAATTATATATATATATATATATATATACATACGAATTACATATATAAATAAAAATGTATAAATAAACATACGAATTAAATATATATAAATAAATATATATATATATATATATATAAACATACGAATTATATTATATTTATTATACAAGTATAATATATATATTTTATATATATAATATTATATATATTTTAGAAAGAATAAAATTATTTTTATTATTGCACGCGAAACCACGTGGGTCGTTTTGTTTCTGGTACAATTGAAATACTCGAGAGTGTCGTGAGCCGATTTTTACCTTACAAAGGGTAGCGCATTTATAAGATAAAGTGAATGTATAACCGGTAGATACGTCGTCAGGTGGAACAAAAAAAAAGCACGAAAGAATGGAAAAACGAAACGGTGGTTGACAGCCAAGATCGAGCTTATTTCGAGACGAGAGTTTCTCTCTCAACGTAACAAATTCGTCGAGGGCAGCAAAAAGCAGTTTTGTCACGTCGAATAATATTCGCCGGAATGTCGTTAACTTGGCAAATGTCTTTTGAAAGCAGGGCTGCTAAGCCGTCCGTGCATTATCTCCGTGCAACGTACTTTCGTTTCAATGTAGATCATCGAGGACACTGGCCATGCCTCGACGCCACTCACCTGCCTCTATCTGCTCTCGCCCTTTGCTTTTATTACGAGATGGTGGATCGTGACAAAAAAANAAAAAAAAAAAAAAGAAAAGAAAAAAGAACGAGAAAGAAAAAAAAAGGAAAAAGGGGGATAAAAAGTGACGAGCTATTTCGTTCTCCCTTCGTATCAAGGGAGAACTTGCCACCCGGCCTCGGTTTCCGGCGTTGCTCTACATAGCCCTGTGTAGCCAGGCACTCCGTGGCTACATATTTAAATTTATCTCACGTCGTTTCGCGAGAACCTAATTGTGTCGTCGAGAAGTCATTAAGGCGTGCTTGTCACTTGTACTTCCTTTGAGCCGGTGCTGCTAATGACAATGCTGGTTTAAACAATACACCGTTCGTTCGTTCGCGTGTTTCGCATCTACGCTATAATGCCAACGACACCGATAAACAATGCTTTCCGTCTCGATTAAACCGCACGAATGTCACTCCTTTTTTCTAATTAAAGCAGCTTGATAGCTTTCCTTTAACGATGAGGTAACACTGGATATCAACTTTGCTTGAAGCTGAGTGAATTATTGCGGGATTCTTTCTGAAAGTGATACAAGCCCAATTTTGAAAAAAAAGTGAATCGAGTTAACTAGTTTCAGTACTCTCATATTTATAATAACAAAGTCAATGTTGTATAATATCCTCAAAAATTTGTCAAAAGAACTTTAACTGTTAAATATTACTGCAAGAATGTTCTTTTTCTCTTTTTTTTAATTTCCTTTAACAATTTTATTAGTTATTATAATAAAATTTAACGTGTTTGCAGTTTCAAAAACATTAATTTATTGACACTTGCCAATTCCATAGTTAATTCAAACGTGGAACCTCAATGTATGATTAAATGAACTTGCACCGTTTTAAAAAAAAGCGGCTGAATTGATATTCTAGCTTTCTTTTAATATACATGTGTAATTAATATGGAATACAATATATCATTATTGACTAGATATATTTACAATTTAACATTTAATATTATTTCCTCGTCTAACATTTTTATCACTTTGCACAAAGCATTAAGTAGAATTTCATTCCCCTTCCTGCGGGTGTACCGTGTCGTGCAATATTCCCCCTATAACTAACAATTTTATTCAGAATCTCATCTTCGCCAAAACAAAGAGAGAGAGAGAGAGAAGCATATCGAATCATTTATTCAGGGCCGTATACATATATCAACGAATCAAAGGAGAAACTCGATAAGTAAGCTCGAGGAAAGCACAGAGGCGCATAACGAGAAGATGTAACCGAATTCCGTGCCGTATTTTACAGTTCACTGCCTTGCAGAAAGCCCGGTGGCAATTTACATAAATATAGGAACGCAGCACGGAAGCCGCGATAAAACGCTGCCCTTTCCACGCTCTGTGAAGAGAGAGAAAGAGAGAGAGAAAACGAAAAAAAAGAGAGAGATAGAGGTAATTGGTTATTGAGTCATCGACTCCGGAGAGAGCGAAATCCTCTCGCCGCCGTACTCAATCCTGGCGACCCTTCATCCGCGCGTAACTTCCCCTACGAAATAAATAACCATAGAGAGGTGTTCGATTCGACGCGGCATCGAACGATTCGAATTCAATTTTCTGTCGAAAGTTTCACGCGGCGTCGGCGAGAACGAAAAGAATCGGCTAATCGAAATACCAAGAAGATTGCCCCCAGGTTCGCGAATCGATCGTTTCTCTCGCTTCCACGAGAGAAAGAGAGAGAGAGAGAGAGAGAGAGAGAACCTACGCCACTTTTTTGACTCGTGTCCGCACGAAAACTCGGGAACTCTGAATTTTCACCGATTGCCCTGATTCATTCTCTCCGAAGGAAATGTTTGGAATAACGATTAAAACAATCGAAGAGCGCAGACAACGAGAGAGAGAGAGAGAGAGAGAGAGAGAGAGAATCGAACATAGAATGAGTCCACGCGGTGGAAAAATTTTCGATATTCGCGCTGCGGGGGTGGAGGAGGCGGCGGAGGGGAGGCAAATCCGATTTAGATAGTCCGACCTGCCGTTTGGTCCCGGGCACGAAGTGCATGTAGCGTCAGAATGGCGCGCCGTCTATGTATTTCATTCTGTGCGCCGGTGCAACCACCGCCGCGTTAACTCCGTTTCGCGGAACGTTACGCCTGCGGTTCTCTAATTCGAAGAAACGTATCCGCCTTGCGGACGATTGCCTCCGTGATTGCCAGAGATCGAGATCGTGCTATCGGCGCATCGCGCGGAAAATTGTCGCGCGTTTCACGGTGGATTAAATAGCAGGATCTTTCGTCTGTTCGAACTTTCGATCTGTCCTTGATAGAAATTTTCCCTGTAAACGTTAATTTTAATTGTATCCGTTTCTGTTGATCGGTTGATCTCTTGTGAACTGGTTCGGTGCGGACCATAACGAGTGACCAGACAATAATATACACTAATTTGTCTTCTTTTCGAATTCATCGGTACATCGTTGTGGATAGAAATTACCAAGAAGTAATAAATTTATTATTTGTTTTGCCTATATTTTAATATACTTGAAAACTGAGGAAATATTGCTATTTTGAGCCGCTAGCGCAAGAGGTTAATGCAAGAAACTTGATACAAATGAAAATCAACGAGTCTCTGTCTAACCGATTATTCGTTGCTCTTTTGCTACTCCATTGACTAACAAAATTATAGTTCTGTATATAACAAAGGGTAGCAAGTGACGATGATCTCAGAGAAATTGTATAGATGTCACGATCGTGTGAAGCGGGAAATTGGACCTTGGTATAAATAAAATTTCTATTTATCTGACCAATTGTATATATCCGTGTTGATTAAAATAGGATATAACACGACAAAATAGCGATGATCACAGCAGAGAAATTATTAATGGTCGTATAAAGCGGGACGGAGGTGAAGAGGTAGTGGAGAACTGCGGCTAGTTACATGAGAAAATCAAAATATTAGCTAAAGAGACGAGAGTCAAAACGGAGGGATCCTGGCCGAGTGCCGATAAAGGTGAAGTCGGAATGCGAAATAAGAGAGAAAGAAAGCCGCACAAGTAGCGGCACAAGGGAGTAGAAAACGAAAATATAGTAGGGACGGATAGGAAGGGAACCGTCGCGTTTCTTTTTGTTCTCATTAAGGAAACGAGGATTGAAAGCGAAAGAGGAGCGCAGAGAGAACCGGCGGCAACTGGAGAAAAGGGGGTGAGGGGAGGCGTTTCGTTCGAAAGAGAGAAACGAAAACTGATGGAATCAGCTCGGATCGAGAGGCACGTAAACATAGCCACTTGATGAAAGGGACAAACGCGAAGGAAATAAGAACGAAAACGAACTATGAGCAGAAAATTCGCCGAGGCTATAGTTACGGCGATCTGTTTCCCAACACAAGACTGACACAGCGTAGAATATATCGATTTTATAATGAACTATATATGTACTCACGAACTAGAGTGTAAATCGGAAGGACTTGAAGTCGCGAGACGATACGCTCGCGAGAGTGACCATAAGAAAAATAGAAATGGAGAGGAGGAGAAAAAGGGACAGAGGCACAAAGGCGAAGTGGAAAACGAAGGGAGCTAGAGATTAATTCGAAAAGGCGGAGAAGACGATGGCTCGGGATACAATATAAATGACCTACGTTTCTGCCACCTCGTACCCACCTACGCTCAGCCAACTTCCATTTACATATCTGTATTATTCAAGCACGACTGTTATTCAATTTCTACGCAACTTGCAAATGCATTGTTATTTTAGCTGGCGCGCAGATAAGGTATGCATCGTTTTTCCGTTCCGCGTTACAGAAACGAACGAGAAAAGTGTAAAACGGGCGAGAAAACAGAAAAAAAAGGAAGGGGTTGAAGTGCCTCTTATTGGCGAAGATCTCTGTTATTTACACGACCGACTCCCACTCTGTCTTTTCTCGTCCCTTTTTTCCTATTTCACTCTATTCTTGCACGACTGTTCAACTGCATCGTTCGCTTGCGAAATGTATTTTAATACCAAAAATAAATTTCTCTTTCAAGTCAAATTTTTTGTTGCCAACCAAGGTGTTTAAAATTATGCTTGAATTCACTTTTGTTATTTTATTTATTTTGTTTGATTCAGCCAAGTAGGTGCATAGCAAAATAATATACCGTTTAAGGCAGAGCGGGCTAACTGGCGGCCCTTGCCCCTACTATCCTGACCTAGCGCTACCCCCTCCACTGGATTGAAATTTGCTCGTCGTGCGTGACTCCCCCACTCTCTCAGTCTGTTGGTTTCCCTATCAAACAAGTGGGCTTACGTTAGTCTAAGGCACCTTATTATCGCAATTGAAACGTTTCACGAAAACATAATATGCATAATACGATAGCAATGTTTTTATTTATTTCGCTATTCAGGACTAAGAGAAACGTTTCGTCACGACACGGACGCACAAGTGTAATCGAAATAATCGAAAATCCGGTAGCGAAAAATAAACGATCGCTGCGTAAATTATGGGGGAATGGTAATATATAATTTCGCGGCGTTTATTTCCGTTGGGTAGCAAAGTCCCCTGAATCATTTCGCGGCCCGTTGTTAATTACCTGGAGGCGCCTCCGTAAATACAACATCTCCCGTGGGTTAATTGCCGCGACCGTTCCCAAAGGTGCGTTAAAAAAATCGTTATTTCGTGGTGAACCTCTCAGCGACGCGGTCGCGCCGAATTTTTAACATTGATTTGCATTCATAGCGAGCCGCGCGCGGCCATTAACCGAGGCAATTTCATGGAATTTAACCTTCAATCATAACTTCATTAACTATGGCTACCATGAAGGGGGGACGGGGAACCGTCGCATTGCAGCTTACGTAAGGGTGAAGCACTCTCGGTGACTCTCCCTCCGCCTTGCATACCATTTGTATAGCTTATAACAGGTTCAAATAGCAACGAGTGTGTACCGAAGCGTTGAACGTTCTCTCTACCCCGTTTTTTAAGTGGTCGATTCCTCCCCCAAACGAGCTTAAAACGATAGCGAAAAGAAAAGGGAGACCGCCGCTTCCAAGCAAATATCGCGCCCTCTCTTCCTCTCACAATCAGTAAGAAGAATCTATATACATACAAAGTGCAAAAACGTGAGAGAAAAGAAGAGAAGGGAGAAAACGTATACAGAGAACCGCCGTGGCGAAGTGCTTCTAAACGTGTTAATGGTTATAGATCGTTACCGAAAGAGTTGCCTGTGCCATCTCCGTGAGCGAATGAGAGAGAGAGAGAGAGAGAGAGAAACTAGCCGAAAAAGAAACATTAACGTCACGATTGTTCGTCTGACGCCTGAACACTGATAAACGTTCAAAGGTATACAATAGTTATAAAATGAAACAGCATAAACAAATGGATCGAAACTTATAAAATGGAACGACATGAATTAAACGATGAATTAAATGCGCGGCACTTTTATTCCTTGATGGAAAGAAAGTGTCTCTAATTTGTCTAGATCGTGTTTAAATTCTGCGCTATCTCTGTTCTATACTGTAGACACGTTCGATTATCTGTAAGTTTTAGACGTAGAACGCCATTATTATGGGGATATTAAGGTGTTTCGCGAAAAGCCAGGCACACCTGAATATCTTCTCTGTTAGTGATTTGTACGAAAAATCTGTTCCTGACGTAACTTAAACTGATCGAAGAGACGAATCGGATGGAAGAAATATCTATTTTTTTAAGATATCACTTTATTTTTAAAAAAAATAGTTTCAGTATTTTAAACTATTCTTTTTTTAAATATTACTCTCTAATGTTTTCTTTTTTCTCTTTTTTTCGAAGGTCATTGACATTTTTTTTTTTTTTTTTTATGAAGAAACGCGTATTTTCTTCTATTCCAACATGAAAAAATACATTCAGTTATGTTTATGAATGACCTCAGATTTAAAAAATTTTAAACTAACGTGTATCCTACGCTGAAACACGTATCTCGTTCTATCTTTATATTACCTTACCTCGAATAAACCTGATACTCAAGGCTTGACTGATTAAGAAAAAAGAAAAAGCCATAATTCCACGTGAAATTATTGCAACAAGCGCGCAACAATGTCTAAAACATAACAAACAGCGACAAGCCGCGCGATTGTAAATTCAAACTGAGGGGGAGGGAGTCCGTGAATTTAACAGGGAGATTGCAGATTGGTTTGCCCCCATAATCTCATGGTGTAATGCAGCGAATCGCAATTTGGCCAGTGGAAGGCGAACAATTTACGCCGATTCTAGGGTAAATTGGTGGACGGCCGCTTGCAGGGAACAATCCCGCGTGCAGGAGTGATACAGACGGATGTAGATACACGCGGTCTCGGCGATCAATCGACCGAGAGAAAATGTAAATTTCCGTCTGCACTTCACCTCGAAGCGTTTCCAACCGGCCCCGGCTCGATCCGATCATTGTTTCTTGAGCGACGCTGCGCGCGAAATGGACGATGGCTAACTTACCCGGGATAGAAATTACGCCGGGGTACATTTGCATGAGGGTGGTAAAGAGCGATCGGCTGGTTATCTGCCCCTCCCCTCGCCCCGCGGTCCAGCATCGTTCCAACGACAGGGTGTAACCGGGTGCGGATGATAGCTCATATTTTATCGAAAATGCGACAGTTCGTCGATACTGATTTTTCCCCCAAAGTGAAAAAAGAAATGAAATTAACGACACCGACGCCGTCGTCATAAATAACCGGATTATAAATAAAGCGTAACGGGCTGATGATAATAAATAACGTGCCTCCCCTCCACCCCGAGAAAATAAAAAGCGACGCGAACAATTACATGAAAAATTGGCGCGACATTTTTCACCTGGCCTCGGCCCGGCTGAATAATATTTCGCGTCGCGCGTTCAAAAGGAAACGGGATATCGGGGAGGGGAGGGAGACACACGGCAGTTTGGTCATTCAGTGCGATTTTCCGCGCGATTCGCGCGGAGAGACGTTTCGCGATTTTTACGTGTATTTCTTGTTCGCGACGGATGGAGGAAGTTTTTCAATAAACCTCTTTCCGGTAAGTCTCTGGGAAACCACTTTTCCACCTCGCTAACGGTACCATACTGATCTCGTTTCACAGGCGCGCCAGGTACTTTTGATGCAATCAGAGATACTCCTCCGAGTACCTGTGATTCCTGGACGATTGTACGTAGTACGCTGAGAGACGTTGGCAGATTGATCGGATCGGGAAATAATTTTATCACGCCACACACACACACACACACACACACATACGTGTACATTACGTTTCGCGCGATGCCGTGCATTCTCCGAATTCGAGAAATTCAACAGCGTCCGGATGCAAGGCTTTTGATTTCAATTCAGCATTGACGAATTAAACAAGCAACATAATATAATGAATGTAACAAAATGAAATGACAATCGATGTTCCGTTCGGTTGATTCACATTCGCGTTTCACTGCGCGCGTTTGAATCGTGCTCCCGTCCAGCCATCGATGATAACTCTGACGGATTAAAAAATTAGATAAATTCATGAAACGTCGCACAACGAATTGAATCGCGCGAGTAATTGGATATGCACGATACCATTACAAAATAAATAAATAAAAATATTTTTAAAAAAAAACCGAGTGTTTGCACGCGGCGAACACAAGTTCGGAATATTCGAACAGTCAGTAGAAAAAAATCTGTCGGGCAAAGGTGATTCCGAAGGGGTGGAAACCTGACGGAGCAACGAGAAACAAGCGTAAACGAGCTTATTCTAGTACACCGGCGGAAGAGGACACCATCCTGTTGTACCAGTTTGCATGTCTGAAAGAACCCGAGATCCAACCAACCAACCAACCAGTGAAACGTTACACGCGCTTTCGCCACACACAGGCCACCACACAGCCGTGTGAAACAAAACGTATGAAAAGATCAGGAGATACTACCCGGCGCGGAAGACACTAAGTTATGGACCGTGGAAACCCGGCAAGGATGAAAACAAGATGAACGGCGGACATACGACGGGGGATGGTTCCTAGCACCGTGCAAATTCCATCGTTGCACGCCCAAGATACAAACGAGACTTTCAATTCGGTCCTCATTCGTCAAACCTTCGACCTCTCCCGGCTGGGAAACTTATAGTTTCGCTGTTCTGATACATCCATCAAGTATTCAAGTATTCGAGTCGAACGAGTTGGAATCGTAGCGAGAAGAAAGGAGAGAGAGAGAGAGAGAAAAATTGCACTGCAGAATGCCGCCGTGCATCCCCTTTGCTTGTACCGCGATACTTCACCGCGAAGTATGCGGCATGCTCGATGAAACCGAGTATATTCGGCGGAGATTACATCGAAATCTCTTCAAAGCTCTACGCGAAGTATACGTGTGTAAATAAAGCTCTTTTGACTCGCTCGCGAGACATCGAGTCACTCTGTTCGTCGTCGATTGTTGTTTAGAGAAAAAAAAGAAAGGAAACTGTCTTCGCGAAGACCGAACGTATCGTTGTTCTACTTCCATATAGAAAACGTACGCTGTTATCACTGAAGCGTCACAGTTCACCAAGCACGACCAAGGCTAAACAATTTATTTTCATTCTGAAATGAATAATTCCGAATTAATTCATCCTTACGACCCGGCAGTGGGGAGAAAAGATTTCGCCCGAAACGACTGAGCGAATTTTAATTCGCAAGGTATCAGTCCCATTCTGTTTGTACGTCCGTAATAAAATGATAAAACGTGGCAGCACAATTAAAAGAGAAATTGTACATTGGTGTGCAGCTGTACTGGTTCCCGAATAAATCCAGATTTCCCTGACGACTAATTTTTTTCTCGAAGTAAGTGGAACATTTGTCCTGGTGGAAAAACAAAAAACAAAAAAAGAAAAGGGCAAGTCTATCTCGTGAAATATATTCCGATTTTTGCGGTACATTTTATCAAGGCGAAACAGACGCTTCATTATACGCGGCAGATGCAAACGCATCAGGAAGCGGCCAAGTCGCGGAATACAAGTACCGGGTGTGCATAAAATTCAAGAGGATAAGCGAAAACGGGGATAGCGAAACAACCGTCGAATCAAGCGAGCGTAAAAAATTAACTATGATTAAATTAGGCAAATTAAATGTATTCGCCTGTTTATCAAAAACATGTCTTATTGTCAATAATTGAAAGTCGATCTGCCCAATGAAATTTAGATGGCTGCGGTATAATTGACTGTATGAAAGTGGCATAATCAATTGTTTTTTATATAAAATCTAAAACGAAAGAATATATTAATCAAATATATTCTGTTTCACACATAATTTGTGAATTTAAAATGTTAAACCATTTTTATGAGACGATAAGACCCTAACTCGTTTCATTTTTCATCTATTGCACGAAGCGCATCTTGTAATTCAAATCTTTTTTTCTTGGCTTCTGAGGCATCAAAAACAGTCAGTTCCTTTAATATATAATCCTTAACTTAACCCTCTTAAGATATTCGTGAGTACAAGAGAAAAAGATCGAGCAAAGATTATTCAACACGAAAACGCGACGAAAACGAGGATAAAATTTTATTTGGAAATCGAGATCTACTTTCAACGAATGAAAAAGAAATAAGGAAAATAAAATATGAATTGAAATCTTCTGCTAACTGCGTGCATTCGGACGACTATGTATCATAAATGAATTCTGTATCTTCGATTTGATGGAAATATATGTAAAAAACCTCTGAATTTCAAGGTCAGAATTTTTTTTTTTTTTTTTGCATTGTATTCTGCTCACTACGAAGGTAAAACTTTTCCAAAGAACCATAGATCGCAACTTAATAGTTCTTTTGAAAAATGACAAAAAACGGACGCGTGCTAACAGCGACTTTATAGTTCGAAACGCGTCTAGAACTGTAGATGTCTGTTTTACGTAATTTTCGTATTAGGATTCACTAACATTTAATTTATCATAGTTGTAGCATCGGTGTAAGCCTAAATAATCAAATGAACCAACTGTTTACATTATTCGAAACATAAATATTAGATCGATTAAATATTACACAGACATCTACGCGTTCAGAACCATAAAGTCGCTGTTAGAACAACACAAGTCCGCATTGTTAAATGATTAAGAGACAAGATAACCATTAGATTGCCATCTATGATTCCTTAGAAGAGTTTCATCTTCGTGATGGATAAAATACAAAAAAAAAAAAAAAAGAAAAATTTACCTTGAAATTCAAAATACATGTTCTTTACATGTATTTCCATTAAATCAAAGGTGTGTAGAATTGATAGCCACGAGAAAACTTTTCTTTCAACCCTGTACAATATTTCTTCAGAGTCCTACTTGGCCACATTTTCCACTGAATCTGATCATGCGTTACATTACCTAGAAAAAGCCTACGCAATCAACGTCGATCAATCTCACTGCGAGCAACGTGCGTTGAATTCACAATGCAAAACTAGACAAACACGCGGAACGGTGTAATCAGTTTCGCTTCGTTTCGCTCGCGAATAAAAAAGTTTCGACGACGAATCAATTTTTAACGGGACACCGCTGCACAGAAAACTACGCTCTTACAAAAATTCGACGATCCCGCGTTTCGCGAGTCATTGCAACCGGCGCGGCTAATTGAAATTTCCCTCGCGCGACTATGGCTTTTCAATTTATTTTCATTAAGGAACACGGCACAACCACGCGTCACAGAGAGGGCACAAAAGAGGGAGAATCGAAATGAAAAGCCATAACGTTCGCCTATTGAAACGTTCAACGCCGGCGTGTACGGGGCATTGTTTCTCCGTTAATAAACATAGATAAATACGTAGCGGAAGATGGAACGTCGCGAAATCTCGGGCGGCTACGCGGCATAGTTATTCATACATAAATTAGAAGCGCGAAATGAATACCGAGGGTGTGTTTAATTAAATTTGTGTCGTGATGTACGTGCCAGTTATTACACAAACCGCTCCCGCAGGTGCTCCCCCCTTGAGTGAAATTACGTGTTTATAAGTTTTTCCTCTGTTAATATCTCCTTAGCGCCGGTATCCATCCGGGGCGGCTCGTTAATTTATTCTTACGGAAATTTAAGCAAAGCTTAAAGAGGAGAAAAAGATAGAAGGGAACAGAAAGAAAAAAAAAAAAACAGAAGAAAAAGAAAAAACAGAAAAGAAAAGGCAAAGCAAGACAGGAATGAATATTTGAGTACATCGGCCGCGTTTATTTTATTGCCGGCCCGCGGCGATTCTACGTTGAAATTTCATAAATAAATGCACGACGATGCGTGGCCTCGTCTGCGAGAGATTTTCATTTTCCCAAAAGTATCTACGTTAATCGTGGATGCACGTAAGAACGACGTGGAAAAACAAAGCGTGCAACAGTTAACCACACGACTCGATTCGAGCGTGCAACAGCAACGGGTTGCAGACAGATTGCAAGCACGCTCGAAAACAGCAAAATTTCACGAACGGCGAGCGAACGTACACAGAACGAAAACAAATTTTAATCCAATGAATTCGACGGTTTAGCCGCGAAATCCCCGCGAATTGAATTAAATCGAACAGCTTATTACTTTCACGTTCACGAACGCAATAACGGAGTTTCCCGCTTTATAATGGGCTGCGCCGCCGAAAGTAGCATCCGCAAGTTTCTCACTACGGGCCTGTGCGTACAGAAAATATAATTTTCTCGATAAATTCAAGTTATACAAGCAATCCCCCATGGGAGGAGACCGAGAGGGGGGGGGGGGGAGCCGCGCGAGCGCAAAAAGTACTAACGGCCACGGCTTTCAAAGTACGAAGTTTTAACTTTATCTCAAGCTGCCTACCGGAGATTGCAAATATATGTCGTCTCGTTTCCGAGAATCTCGTTAGCGCGAGATATTTTCCAGAATTTAATTTGAAACGATCTTCCGAGGCAGTGCGGTATTAGCCGTGGATTAAAGCTGCCTTTTCGAGGATCAATTTACCACCGGGGCCAAAATTGTTGTTGCGTTATATTAAGTGTAATTCGCGGCTACGGTGCCAAAAATCTAAACAACTGAAGAGAACGACTTTCGTTCTTGAAAAAATGGTCGATCTCTGTCTATTAATCTTCTAAGAACGACATATTTAACCTATTTCCACCCTTCGACGGACTGAAATCGCCAGGCGAAGTTTAATTTCACACGTTTTCGTATAAATTATTGTAGTTTCTATATTTTCAAAGTTATTTTGCAATAATTTATTTGCAGTAATGCATTCGGCTATCTCAGATATCGTATAGGTGTCGATATATCGGACGTTAGCACTTGGAAGGTTAATTGTCAAACGACGAATTCATACAATCGCTAGGCTACTGTTACGTTATGTAAAACCAAGCGAAAAGTTCATCACAGTTCCATTGCATGCAAAGATTCTTACTCACCGCCCAAGTCTGCAAAGAAGATTTCACGTAGCGCCAGAAACTCCTCCTCCGTTGTGATATTAGCACTCCCGAAACTGTCGTTCTCAGGCCAGACCTCTCTGCGAAGGAAAACAATTTTCTACGCTTATCCAAGCAGTTAGGAATGAAAAGCATCGGGGAATCGGTGATGAATTCTATTCTTTATCGTAAACAGTCACGTTGCTTATTTGACCGCGGTCGTGGCGGCGATGTCGACGGAGGGTTAAAAAACACATACACGAAGGGTGTATGAATATATAACTTGCACGTCACACGGTACGCTACAGAGGATTAAGAGAGCTCGATCAATTCACGGGTAGCTATTTACATCACCTCGTTACCCTTAGCCAACTTTGATCTTTTCCTTTTTTCCTGTACAATGTATGAAAAGCAATATAGGTGGAAACGGAAGCTTGATGTGCGAACCTCGCTGAGCAAAAAGGAGAGAAAAAGGACAAAAAAAAGTATCGCAAAGAACGTCATATTTGAAATATTATAGAATATTAAAAAAAAAGAAAGAAAGAAAAAAGAGAAAAAAAAACGCAAACGTAAATCTGACATGTAATACCTTTCGATAACAGAGTTTTTTTTTTTAAATATATCCACACGGTTAAATCGCCAAATACGCTGCGAAGGTTATCCAGGCAAATTTTTAAACACGAGCATCTCAAATACGAAAAATTTTAAAAATATTAATTCCACACAGCCGCGACAGAGAGATCTACCCTCTATCTCTCTCTATCTCTCTTTCTCAACTTTTTATGCAAACGCGGCGAAGGAAGTGAAACCGCGTGTCGCAGAGAATGAGATTAGAGTGATTAAACAAAGCAAGCGAGACACTTAATGACGTGTTTCATTATCTTGAGTAGCATACGTAGCAAAGACACGAGAAGACGAGACGAGATGAAGAGCTGAGAAAGGGTAAGGGGGTGAGAGACGTAGAGGCGGAGAGGTCCGAGTGGCAATCTCAATGGGTCTCGTAGAAGGCTCCCTTGAGCACGAGAACCTCACCGCGATCTACGCCAACATCCGGTTGCTTGCGTCAAGTGTTCACGCCCAACCCTCTTCCATTCTTCCATCCACCTTCGGCCATGCTCTCGTCGTCAGTGTGTGTACATGCATAACCTTCGCCAAGTGGCCGTGTTCTAAAATATCCAGCGAAGGTGGCGAAGTCAGCTCCGAGGCGCGGAAGATTAAAAAGAAAAAGAAGAAGAAGAAGAAGAAGAAGAGGAAGAAGAACGGTAAAAAGAAAGATTCTTAGAGAGGCGATGGCTTGGCTGCCTCGCGATCCACTCAAATTTCATTGAATTTATTCTCCGAGCCTTGTCTTAGAAAAACACTTCCTCATCGATATTCTCGTCCGATGCAAATCTTGATTTATGCGATACTCGAAAGAAAACGACGCGCAAAAATTTCCCTCACTTGCAAATTAACGCTGCAAAGAATAACCGCGACTCTCTCTCTCTCTCTCTCTGTAATTTTCACCTTGTTTCGACAGCTAACGCGACACAAAATTGACATGTACACGTATATATGTACGATCGAATCGGTGAAAGCTTGTAAAAGTTAGAATAAACTAGGTTCCTCCACCGTCTTTCTTTTTCCTCTCTCATGAATATTAAGATCTCGCGAGGACGAGCGGCGCTGCACCGGTAACGTGTAATGAAAGAAGCCGTGCAGCAATCCACTTGAAGTTATTAATATCGCCGCGCGGTAAAACGTAACGCAAGAAACGAGAATTGAAATTTCGAAAGCAAGCTTTCCTGTTAAATATTTAAACACGAACAATAAAAGGGACTGGTGAAGCCCCGGCGAGATTAATCCGAAGACGAGCTGCATAAAACAGAGCTACACACTGCGTTCGGTAAATAGGGCGAAACGCTGATTGCTTCGCATGAAAATCGCCCTTCATAAAGCATAAAAACCAGCGCGAGAGAAAAAGAGAAACAGAGAGAGAGAGAAAGAGAGAACCTGGCCGTTTTACGAAAGTTCTATTCCCCGTGAGAATCCAAAAGCATCAAGGAAAGGAGAAAGTCGATCTACGTGACCAGGGGACAAAACTGAAATCACGCCTTCACCTTCGCGAAGTGCTCGTGAAAAAGGGTGTAGTTAATGGCGGAAGATTCCTAACCCTGTGCTAGATGGTGGCTAGCTTCTTCTCAGAAAGTCCTCGCCTGCCTTGAATTTTCATTAAAAACAAAACGAAAGGAAAAGCCTGCCGCACGTCAGAAATATTCTGAAAGGCGGATATCTTCAAAGAGAACGTTAGAGACGATGAAACGTGATTGGACAACGAAGTCGACGTTAGACTCCAACGTGTATATATGTATATATATATATATATATGTACGCTGTTTCAGAGTTGCGCAGCTTATCGTGTTACCGCAACAATACCTCTGAATGGTGCTGTCATTAAACGAAAGCTCATTCAAATCAGTGCCCTCGAGAGGGTGTACTCTCCTTCTGCCGTATAACTGTAACACGAATTGCACGACACTAGAACGTGGAATATAACTATCCGATCGATGTAGGAACAAGCTGTACAAGTTCGTCAACGCTGTTGCGCACGTTGTTTTTTCAAAAACGTACATACTTTAGCGAGAATCTAGCAAAATTCATTTCACATGCGACAGAATCTAATCCGTTTACAAAGCGTGTCAGACGTAGCGACCGCGGGGTCAGGAAAGTCTGGCTATTTTGAAGAGTGCAAAATCCCTGGGACTCGGAGGGAGAGAATCCAATAAACGAGAGGGGGTAAAGGACGAAGATACAGAAGGGGAGGGAGGTTGGAAGAGCGAAAGGAGGTTACGTGCTGTCCCCAGGGCAGAAGAAGTGGCTCGTATGGGGTGGCGGCGCTGCTGGTGGCTGTCTGAATAGAAATCCAGTACCATACAATCCCCATTATCCCTCGATTTGAAGTCCCGCGACAATGGAATCTCTCAGACGCGCCTCAACCGACCCCTCCCTCCCTCCAATCCCGTCGTCCGAACTGGCTCCTTTGCCAGACACGCAACGAATAATTTCGACGCGTCTCTCGCCGATTCTCGCCCTTGACACTCGCCACCATCCAAAGAAGAACCGAGTTCATCTTTTAGTCCGAGGTCAGAGTAGCGCGGCTTGTCGGAGATGAATTGGCCTTGCCTTACGTTTCAAAATCTGGGAGAAACTCGCTTGGAATCGAGGTTCGCGTTGTTGAACGGAAAGCGTATGTTTCTTTTTTCTTTTTTTTTTCACGAATATCGGCACGAAATAACGGGGAAACGCAATCGAAGGGGAGGAAATTACATTCGCGTTACGTCTGGCTTGGCGATTTTTCATTTGCTTTTAATTAAATACGATAGAATCCCCGGCCCTTTAAACCTAAAGAGAAAATTGTAACTTTTAGGGCGCGAGTAAGACCTAGCTTGATTATTCGTCTCGCTCCTTGTTCAACGGGAAAAAGAGGCGAAACGCCGGAGCGAGCTTCTTCCCCTTAATTATCCCGTGACTTTGAGTTATCCAAGCCTGAACCAAAGTCAGCACACTTTGCCGGATGGCACCCGATGCCAGATGGTGTAAGTAGAAAATTAGAGGATTTGAGACGGTATCTAAACGACGGGAGTATTTGCTAGGTAAACGGAACGCGATCGCTGGAAACTCTCTCTCTCTCTCTCTCTCTCTCTCTCTCTCTCTCTCTCTTCTTGCTCCTCAAGGACAGGGCTGTTCCTGTACGTTACGCGTAGAGACACGAATAAAAGGAAATTCAAAGCATTACACTGTTTACCGTAATACCGCCGGATTACCATAAATGTGTTATTAATATCTCCTATTCGGGGTCTCCCGTCTATACGGTACGCATAGTCAACATAGTCTGCCGCTTCCTTTTATCCTGTTGTATGCACAAAGTCGGCATGAACCAGAAGATTCCATTGTGTACCGGCTATGGCGAAGCTTACCCCATAAAATGGACGACGGAATATTACGAACAATCTCCTAAAGTACTACGGCGGAAGGTACTGTGGTGATGATACTGCCTAGAGAAAAATCTGCAGGAAGTACGAACGGCTATAACTCCCTAGCTTTAGAAGAAAGGCTGCTCGCGATGAAGCAGCGTTTTTTCTTCTTTTCTTTTTCTTCTTTTTTTTTTTTTTTCTTCCTCTGTTTCGGTAATTTTACTTTAGTGCCTCGTGAGAACTACACTGCGTTAACTACAGGCGAAAGTTCTTCAACTTGCGGGAAACCTCGTTTTCCCCAGAAATGAAAATGATACGCTTTTTCAAACGTATCTTAACCGCTCGCGCTTGGCAACTGATTGCGGACCATAACGAGTGACCAAATCGTATAAAATAATTCGTCGCCTTCTTTTTGAACTTGTCGGTATGATATCGCTGGATGGAAATTCTGATTATACTTAAATATACTTGAAACTCAGAAAATATGGCAATTTTGAGACGAAAACGTGACACGTCATTCCAGCGCAAGAGGTTGAAGTATAATTTTCGTACCAGGGGGAAGAGAAAAAGAAATTGAATCCCTTTTCAATTAAATGCAACAACTATGTATTACAAAGTCAATTAGCAAGCATAAAGTGAGACGCATAAAATTAATTCACAATCGACAGGTTTTTATATATAAAAAAAAAAAAAAAGAAATAATGAAACTCTTTGAAGGCAAAGCGCATGCAAAAATCTCGTATTCGCATCAACGAGTTTATCTCCAAAGTGTATTTTGCTCCCGCGAAACTGTTGAAGCGGCGATTAAGGCTGCCAGCCAGAAGGATCGATGGAACAGAATGGAGAAACAACTTAATGGAGGGAAAAGACTCGTGAGTATATTTAGAGGCGGAACACTTCAAAGGGACAGGGTTCAGTCGCCGCTTAGGGCTCATTCAAATGAACCAACATGCATCGGTATATTTCAAGAACGGGCCATCCCTTTCATATTTAATGCAATGTAAATACCAACGGAAGAGCAAACACTTGCCAGTTGGCCAATTAATTGGCCCAGGCATCTAAAGAACACGGATACTGGAAAAAATCAAATGTTTCCACGAAACAGATCTCTCTCTCTCTCTTTTATCTTTCTCTCTGAATAATTTGATATAAACAGTTCAATTTAATGAGCCATATCATTGACACGAAACATTTTCTCATCTTCATTAAAAAATTACTCCTATTTCTGATGCGAAATTACGATTTCAGTTAAGAATTGGCGAACGTTTATTTGAAAAATACGGAGCGTGAAGTGATTTGAACCGAATTCCCTTAAGCACAATACATTTCAATGTTCGTTGACTTTCGCTCGCTTCGTAGTTTCACCGCTGCAGTTCTTTTGTTTGCCAAAATAAAGCTTTAGTAAACCGCAACAATGTTGGAGATACTCGGAGCCACTCAGCTTGTAGCTTTATAACGCGTATTGTACTCAACCGGTAAAAAGAAAGAAAAAAAAGAAGAAGAGAAAGAAGAAAAAAGGAACAGAGAAGCGTAAAGAAGAAAGGCGAAATAAAGCCGAAAAATATTTCACTGTGAGCCAAATGCTAGAAATTTCACCGCGTATGACCCATCATCAACCTGAGTACTATTTTCCGCTCCGTGGATCGTGTTCATCTTTTTTGCATAAATTGGCGCATAATTTTCACAGAGCGTAAATGAAAGAAATAAAATACTTACCTTGCTGCACGAATGAGTCCGATAGCCTGCTCGAGATCCTTCGACCGTAGTAGCTTTTGGACCTTCTTCATCGCATCGACTCTGGAATCAAGAAAACCACCAGTTCAAGACACAGTCAAAATATTCTTCGCGTCAAAAATTCAATTTTCCGACATCGCTAAAATCCAATAATAAAACAACATAAACATACTTTTGATCGTCTATGGGTACAGCCGATGCTCCGTCAAATGGCACAACTTGCGGTATCGTTCCTTCTTGCATTACAATCGACAGCTGAGGACTAATTTCATCCCAACGTTCTTCCAAGCTTCGAGCCGGAGGTTGTACTTTCTGCGCAGCTTCTGTATACATTCGAGATCATAAACCATATTGCTTGCTTGCAGATCGAAAGAAAATAAGCGTTTCGGTCCTTACTCTTTCTACCTGCGCTCTTCTGCCGTGTTTGCTTCACCTTTTGGACTATCATACCACGATTATTTCTCCCGCAATAATTGCTCAGCATTTTTAAAAAGACGTGCGCTGTCGTAGTGAGATCGATCAAATATTGTCTAAAAAGATTAAAAAAAAAAAACATTTACGTATGAGGATAAATTAAGAAAAGAAAACGTCACGTTAAGAAGTGCAAAATGCAAAAAGATACAATTTACATCCGTTCGTCCGACTCTCAATTATACCGTATTTACGGTTCGATAAAATTCTTATTCGAAACGTCGTGGCGTCGCCCCGAATGAAATGGTGCTTGTCGTGAAATTAATACAGTTCTGTCGTTTGTATAGTTTGCAAGTCGTAACATCAGCAACGAAGTTTGCTGCACCCGTCAAGTCTTGTTTTCGTCAGCGTCGCTGGAACGTCAGGGTAACGACGATATCGCGGTACGGCGCCCCGACCCTTACATTGCCGCGGTGGAAATCCTTGGAAAACCCGTCAAACTCGCGAAAGTTGAACGGCCGTCGCCTTTTCCCATTTCGCTGGCCGGAAGGTCGATAGAAGTTGTTTATTCCAGCAAAGACGCGAAAAAAGAAAAGAGGAGGACCAGACAAGAGCGAAGGGAGAAACGCAATAGGAGGAGGAGGAGGAGGAGGAGGAAGTACAGTCGAAAAGAAGCGAGGAAGTAGACGAGCAGAGGTAGCTCTCTCGTTGTTCGAGCCGATTGATTCGAAAGTGAATCAATCTGTCTGCAGTAGATAAAACTTTTAGCAAACAGTTTTTTCATTTTCCACTCCCGTCCACTCGATAAACAGACACTCGAAGTATGAAACAGCAAGACCAACGAAACAGTTCCCGAGCAAATTGCGCCATTAATTTTCGCTACAGATATTTTTTCTCATTAAAATTTCTCGGAAGACGTCGGACACTTGTTTTCGCGTCGATAGAAAAATATTTGAAAATTATTAAGTTTGCTCGATCTTACAGTCTGAAGATTATTATTAAAACATCATTATTGATTACAATCGTAATTTATAAGATTTTAAGATCTTACTTTGTAAGATTTTAAGATCTATTGATTACAATTTGTAAGATTAACAATTGTAATTTGTAAGATTTGTAAAACAATTCAATGAAAAACAACTTATCTAAATGATCAAAATTCTTCTAACGTCCAAAAATTCACGTTTTACAAAAGATTTTTTATACAAACCGAGACATCTTAAGCTCGTCGAAACAGAGGAGTTGAGAAAGAATCGTTTCTCGATATTCCGGAACGTAAAATACGTTACTTTTAATAACCTTGCTGGATTCTCTAACACTGCGATCTGTACTTTGATCCATCGCCAGTAGAGTGTACAGAAGTTCCTATAATAACGTAAAGGAGAAAAAACAAACATATTTCGTATCATCTATTCGTCAAACGGAAAGAATTATTAATGCTCAGCTCCTCACCTGATATGCTTTCAATGCCAAATGCAATCTACGAGACCAAAGGGGAATTTTCTTTTTGTCGGTAATTATCATGTCGTAATAATGTTCCATCTGCCTTTGCACTAAATGAAATATTCCCGTAGATATCGTTTCGCTGTCGACAAATTAATGTAAAAAAAAAAAATGTATTACATTAGTTTTGAAACGAAAGAAAAAAATCAAAAAATTAAATGTACTTTAATTTCCAAATTAAATTAATTAATCAATCTCAAGTCAAACTCTGAAGAACAAGCTTTAAATAAGAAAAGAAGGTCGTGATCGTAAATTGCCAACATTCCTTCATGCTCCGAATGATAATGAGTATTCAACGAGCACTTGTTGGAAGGAAAATTTAAATCCCAACAATACATGTTGCTTAAAGCAGTGCACGTAAAAGCGCTTGCACTGAAAATAGCTAGAAAATGCTTCTCGAAGACAAGAATCTAAAGAGAGCGACGATGCGTAAAACGAGTTCGAAAACTATCTCTGATCCTTTCCTCGACGTTTACTCTCTGGCGATATACTTCTTTTCTTTTTTCTCTTTTTCCTTTCTATTACGAAATAAGAGAGCTGCAGCGACTTACCTCACGTATTTTACTTCAAACTTGTAATGGCGATTGAACTCCATGAAGAAACGCAAGGCCCACAGATAACAAGTTACTTCAGATTGATTGTTTCGAGCGTCGCCAACTATAGAAGACCTCGCGTATCTCATTACGGAGTTGTAAGCGGCATTCAGGAATTCTATGCAAAATTCTTTCAAAACTAGCCTCACGCTCAGCGCCGACGTACGCTCGTTCCTTGGATCCGTCATCGGACGTTTGTTCTTTGGTTTTGCCACTTTTTTCTATCGAATCAAAATTATTATTCAAATTTAAGAAGAAACAACGAAAACAGATTTTTGCAAAATTTATCGCGAGAGATCAACGAAATGTAATCTGGACGAATAACAAGGATTGATAGACTTTCATTGTTTCTGCAAAAATTTAAGAGTGAAAAAAAAAAGAACAAAGAAGGAATCGAGAGAAGAGAACGGATAGAATTCCATGAAAGATATGGCACAAGTTACTGATCACCTCGATTCAAGATAGCCGTCAGGCATGTGACCCAGTAGATTTATGACAGCCCATAATGAAACGAGCTACGAGAAGAAGCAAGCTAGGAAAAGTTTGTCTTCAAATACGGATGTTCCGCGAAGGAGACGGTAATAACGATGTAAGAGGGAGAGGGATCGTTTTATAGTCGAGGAGGACACAAGAGGCAGGAGAAAAGGAGGAGAAATGTCCGCGAAAAGAGCGCTGACCTAGTTTTAAATGCTTCAGCACCATTAAGCAAGGAGCCAGTTCTAATTACGCGAGGATAGCCTTAATTAACAACCGTATTTTCATTCAAATCCACCCAGCCTTCATCCCTACTTATTCATTAATGAGAACTACCGCCGGAAACCAAAGATTAATTGAATAGACCGTTTCGTAACTCGACATTTTATTTTCTTCGTTTGGAAATAAAAAAAGAAAAAGAGAAAGAAAATGGAAAGCCCGATAGAACTGTTTCGTACTCGTACTAGCAGTAATTACCTTATCTTGGCCAAAATCTAATGCCTCGATCTTTTGATACGGTTTGTGACATAACAGCTGATTCTCTCCAATGGCTTTCATATTTTGGACGATGTAAGTCCCACCAAAATGTGAATGTCTAAACATAATGATTAGATGACTGACGAAACATTTTACACTGAAAGAGATTTTAAACGAACAACAATTTTAGAAAATGTTAGAGTTACAGATTCAAATTATCGACATCGAAATTATCAAATTTATCATCATCGGAATAACAAGATAAAATAATAAAATTTTGTTGAATCAGTGCCTATATGAATCAACAAATATCTATGGACAATATCTATGTTAGTAAAAAAAAAAAAAAAAAAACTCCTCACTCAAATTCAATTTCATATACGACTTCTGAAAATCTAATCAATACTATGGAAGGCGGCTGTCACTAGCAGGTAGTTTGCTAAACGAGAAACGTGCATTTTCTCTCTCGTATTTATTTATTTATTTGCTGTCTTCAATTCGTCTTCAATTTCTTGCTTGCACTAGGTGCTCTTACGTAATCGATTCATTATAAACGTAAAATATAATTCAAATTGGACTACTACTAATTTTACAAATAAATCTACAAGATTCATTTTACAAATAAATCTATAAATCAGTATAAACTCAATTTTTGTTAAAAACTTTTTAAATCAACGCTTGTCAACTATGCTATTTTTCAGTTCTTACTTTTGAAATATTGAATGTCAAATCATGTTTTTGACGGTACCATTTTATGGTAACAGCGTTGTCCATCGATTCACAAAGTACGAGAGAAAAGATCGATCTTTTTACCGCCTTTGATTCCTTTCCAAGTTGCAAAAAGCTTTCTACGGAAAATAGAGGCACGTAGCAAAAAGATGTGAATAATGCACGACACAAGAATAAAACACGTGCACTTTCCAACAAGTGGATAAAAGCATCTATTCAGATAGTGGTTTAAAAACTAGGTCACATTTATTACATATATAGTATATATATATCACTATAGAAATAAATTACATTTCCTCTAGTTTCTCACGTCATCATCATTGACCATTTATTTATCACACATTAAAATCACTTGTCGCTCGATGACAATGCGATGACTGTTTTTAATTAATTACTAAATTATTCTACTATATAAATCTATCTCCATAAAGAGTAAACTATATTTTTAAAAAAAGGACAAATGAAAATGCTGTATTAAACCTTACCTAGCTCCTGCATACTTTCTTACTTTCTCCATCTTTTTCTCTTTTTCTTTGAGTCGCGCAGCTAAAAGCGTTGCTTCATCTTTTTCTCTTTCGGTAATACTACGTTGTAAGCCAGATTTTGCTAACTGACTTGCATTTTGATCACGAAGCATTAACGATATAATCTAACAACGTAACGTACAGAAAATACAACATCATTATAAAAAAATAAATTATTTTTGAAAAAAACAAAACTAAACAAATAAATATAAAAAAAAAGATAAACAAATACTAAGTAAATAAAAATAAACTCAAAATTATCTAACACATACCTCTAAAACTTGCAAATGATATTGCTGTTCACTTCTGTTACTAGCAATAAATACTAACAAATCAACAATCCCTGATGTATTGAGTGCATACAAAACCTAATGAACAAAGAATATAAAAAATATATTATACATATAATATTACACTACTTGTAATATTTTACTTTTAATATTGTACCTCATCATGAACTGTAGCATCATTATCAACACGTTTTTCATTTTCATCTGGAGGAATTTGTAAGACATTTCTAATAAAAATAAGAATTCTTTCAACAATCATTTCTTTTTCTTCACCTCTTTCTATATTATCCTACAAAAACAAAAAGGAATTGATCCTTTAAATATCCTCTACATATATGTACAAACACAAACTACAAACTTGATACTTACTAGTTTAAGAATTTCACTTAAACGATTACTAAGTATTGTCCATATACGTCCATCAATTAAAGCTACTTTATATGATTGTGTATATGAAATTAGTTTTAGATATATAGTATGTTGCATCTTTTCAGTAGGAACTTGCTCATTAAAAAGCAGTAATACTGGACTTGTTATATTAATAATTAACCTAATTGAACATAAAACTGATATCATTATAATATGTCAGCCATTATGAAATACATACTAATTTATTACTTGCCTCAGCAATACATCCCAAAGTTCAAGTTTATCATAATGCTCAATAAAAATTTTTATGAGATCAGTTTGAAGTACTTTTGTTTGACCAAGAAACTGACGTACGACATGAGACTCACTGTCTCTTCTTAAATATTTGATAAGATCTTTTATAACATCTATTAAGAAATTGAATAAATATTGAATAATTCAAGATTGTTCAATATAATATACATAACGTACAAATAACAATTGCTATTACCTAAACAGTGCTTATCCAAATGATACTTAGATCCATCATAATAACCAAGTGCAGCACACGTAGCTGCAAGTTCAGTAGAAAGATAATCTGACATAATGATTGAAGTATATATCTACTGAATTCTCAACATCATTTTTAAATTTAATCTATGGATCACCTGCATAAACAATACAATAGAACTATTAACATGACTTTATTAAATTGTTGTCAAATTATTACAATTTCATAATTACAATAAATGTAAGTATCTTATAAATCAGTATTTTACAATCTTTATTATACCTTTGCTACATTAATATTATAAATGTAAATACTATTTTAATTAAAACAGTAAAACAATACTACAATTCAATCTTTATTAATTACAATAAAATCATAATTTATATATGTACATACAAGATGTAGTAACCAGCACGCTTGATGTTTGAGGTTAACTTTGCTTAATGAATGAAAGTATTTTAAAACACAATATTAACAATTCATTAATAACACTTACGTTTGCAGCAAAAATTTAAATTGATATAATAACAATCATTTAACACTATCAGTTAAAATATTCACTACTAAACACGAAAATAAGTGACAAGAACGTCAAACGCAACAGGTGACGCAGAAAGCGCGGGAAAATATCGCGCTTTTACGAAATTGACCGGTAGAGTGCATGCTGTCAAACTAGAAATGAATTATACCAGTTTTTTTATAATAATAACTTATTTAATATAAATGTACAAATATTTTTTATTATCCGTAATATTATTTGAAAATATTTAATTAAATAGTAAAATATAATTTTACTATTTACGAGGTTACAACTTCACTATTATAAATTCTATAAATGTCTTCAGATGGAGAAAAAAATTGAAAGTATGTAACAATGAAATGAAATGTATAACCATCTAAATGAAAGATCGATGTTTACTAAAGATTGATTACTTCTAATTTAAACTCATTCGTAAAAAGAAAATTTTTTAAGAGCTTTTAACTGAATATTATATCTAATATTAATTAAAATAGCCTATCTTACATTTTAGAACTACAAACGCAAATTCAAGGATTACTCCTGTACTTTCTTTTCTTGCAATATTAGCGAGGAGTTCTTTCCATCGTAAAACATTTAATTAATTACTTTCGAAATGAACTTTAAACTTGTAAACATGGCATTTAAAACTTTCTATAAATTTGTTGTACAAAAAAGAAAAATCGTCGTTGCCTTCGTAAAACGCACAGTTGTGAAATTATAATCTTGTAGTCCGTCTAAAAAATTTGTTTCACCAACCTTGAAGCGTAACAGAACTTCGATTAAAGTTCCCCTTGTTCTTGTTTTCACGTGAATGACATGAAAGGAAACACAAGGGCTCCGTTATCTCGCTATGATACCGAGAATCGCGCTCCACGCCGAGTAATCTGCGGTAGATATTGTCCACGAGCGAGGAAAATAAAGTCATAAATTCAATTCCGTTGGCCGGTTATACGAAAAAGGATGTGGATATTCCGAAAGAAGATATTCCAAAGATGTCTCCACAGGAAGAAAACCAATACGCGTGGGTTCAAAGTCGAAACAAAGAGGGACAGATTATTAAAGAAATGGAAGCACGGGAGACGACAAGCATCGTATGTGTTAAAAGCAAATGTAGAGTACAGAGAGGATGCTGTGTTTGACCGCTGCGAGACAAACATGCAGTAACTAATCAATATCATCGACCCTATCTAGGTCAATGGGTTACCAGCCATTTATTTGCTATACCTCGTCAACATGGTGTCTTATTTATTTATTCTGTTACATTTGCTCTTTTGTCAGCTGTTCTCTCACATCGGGCAAAATGGACCAACCAATTTTCCGGAAACACAGTTTCCAATCTATCGTCGTCGCATTCAAGTACTCGTTCTCGTATGTGTGCTTTCCAATATTTAGGATAACAATATAAATCGTACGCTGCACGGACTGCAATATTGCGCGTAGATATTTCACGTAAAAGAGAAATAAATAGCGTACAAATTTTTCTTCGCTCTCCGACGGCATTTCATTGCGTTCTATAAAACTGTCACGCAACTGTCATTATTTCCTCGCTCTTCTTCAATCGTTATCGTATTTTGATTGCGATACAAAACGCTATACTTAAAACGCGTTCTAAGGCAACCGCGTCTGTGGTTACTTCATTAAACCGAGGTAATAGTGCTCTATATTTGAACTTGAGAGATGTTTCGCAGACTATTTCGTAGTTTACTATGGAAAACTATAAGTCTGCCTTCCGTGGGAGTTGGCAGTTAAATGTCGTGTGCATAATTTACTCGTTAACTAGTTAATTTAGTTAAGTTTCGTAAGTTTCGCCGTGCGTAAACATAACTGTCTGGCAAACGAGTGAGTTGGAAGCGGCAAATTTAGTCAAGCCGAAATAAAGCGATTGTGTTTCGGAGCTATGAGCTATAAGCGACGGCAACTCTTTACGATTCCCAGCAGTATGGAAGCATCTGAATGTTCGTTACGTGAAACTTGTTAGACAGAAAATGGCTATTAATATACGCTTAACTTCTGGAAATCCAGCTACTTTTCATTGACTCTAACGCGGCGACGAAAACTTTGATATTAATCTCGTCTAATAAGAGTGAAACGCACGGCAGGAAGTGAAGCATTATTATCTATTATATCTCATTAGAAACGCAAAAAGTGGGAAACAAACAAACTTGCTTAACTGTGCACATTTATAACTGTTTAAATTTAAATTAAATTATTTTATACATTGGAAATTAAAAAAAAAAATCTTTAAAATCAATTAGACGCTATTTAACTATTATTTATCAACAAGTAGTATACGCATTAAAACCCATCTAAAATTTTACTCAGTCATCTCCATACCGATCAATAACACGCAACCAACACATCAACGAAATTCTCAATCAATGTTTTCAATTACTAATGAGACTTTCAATTAAAGGGATTTAAACCTGTAAAATCGGCTTAGGAACGTCTGCATCGAGAAATCGATTGTTCGCCGACAAAGGATTTCGGCTGTTGATAGTGAGCCAATCATTAGTATTCAAATATTAAAAATTTCTGCTTCGTTAAAATAAAACAATTGAATCAGTAAATTTAATTCGTACGAATATTATAAATAAATAAAATACGAATAAACGATTATTGGTGATTAATGATGAAACGACTTAAATCTCATTATTTTAGAATGTGCGTTACTCTTTCTGTTCGTATACTATGCTCTTTCAAAGATTTCAATGCACGGAGCAGTGTCTTCATTGTGTATTATGCGTATATACACGTATAATTAAACTACATCGCAATAAACTAGTAATACTGAATAACGTGACTGATTTTCAATGGTCTGCCACTCACTATACGAATGACCGTACTCTAGTAGCAATTCCGACATTAAATTCGTATTCAAATTTCATCAATTATTCAGCTGCGCTTCAATCTTGAAATCCCTCAAGGATAGGTATTCACAGATAAGAAGGCTGCCATTCAATTCGTTGATATTTGCGTAACAAGTTTCAAGGTGTATTTATTAATTTACACCTGGCACGCAAAGTAGAATTAACGTTGCGCGTGAGTCAATTAATATTGAATATTCTCCAACTACCAGAGTTGATTTCAACAGCCAGACGGTTTATTCCTCTACACTTCGTGATATTTCTTTCTCCCCGAAATACCCATGGAAAAGCAAATACGAGTGCAAACGAAATGGAACTTAAAGTTGTCAATAAATATTCATGGAGTTAAGATTCGCCTGTAAATAAATCTCCCTCCTACGTGGTATATTGTTCCGACATGTCGTTCCCGCCGTCTTGTATTTTTCTTTTTTTTTTTTTTCGTGTAACACCGTTATTTGCCAGTAAATGTGTTTGCGACGCGCGATACGCCAACCGATGTGTACGCCGCCGTAAAGATTGAAAAAACATTTTTGCTTTGAAACCAATGGAGAGCGTGACCTGAATGCCGGAAATAGGTCTGTTGTTCAGTTGAACATGTATGGTAGATTCCTGCTGGGAGGTAGATTTTAGGCCCCCTTTCAAACAAGCGGATTTTTACCGTAGTGGAAAAACCACGCGACGACTACGTGTAGCTTCTGTTCTGTTCAAAACGACACGTTGTCGACAGTGCAGTGGTTGTACATTCCGTAAATGATACATGTGGTAAAAACCTTGCTTGTCGAAGGGCTGTTCTGGATACATTTTCGTGTGAACACACGTTTTCAATCGTTAGAGGAAGTTATTCCGTGTCTTTCTATCTGGAGCTTTTTCAAATTCCAAGCTTTTTTTATTATCATCAATAATTTATTATTGATAAAAATTCAGTTATAAGTTTTCGTTCTTTTCTTCTTTCTTTTTTAAAGCTAACGTACATGATTTCCAATTCATTTGTCACAGGTATATTAAATATGATATTTCAATTTAAATTGATGAAATTTAATCTTTTCAATGAATTCGCGTGTTACATTTCGCTTAAAATACAATACGAGAAATGATGATTTCATTAAACGAGAATTAATATAATATTGCTTTTTATGCGTTACTTGATATACTTCGTTCATTTACTTTCCATGATTTTCTAAATAAGGCACTTTATTACACACATATGTGTATAGCTTCTATTATCTCTGTTTAAAATAATTAACATTTATAACTATATAACGTGTTGAAATCGTGTTCGTTTGAAAACGTGAGTTCATTGAAAAGGAGCATTTTAATCGTAAAGTTCGAAATACCACCAGAACGAATAAATTATTCATTCGTACATTAAAAGTTATTCAATTGCTTTAATTTCGTTCTAGTTTCACAAATATTGATATCATTGCGAATGGAGTCTGTTCCAGCAAGTACTATGAAGAAAATCTTTGCATCAAAGATTTTCGAGTCTTCTCTGAGAACTTTTTTAGAACTTTTGGGCTACATATGGGCCGCCCCTGTCGCGAGAATGTCATCGATCGATCGTACGTTAAGATTACCTTAAAGAAGTTACTATCCTCCTAAGCAGCAGAACATAAGAACAATTTTTATAGCCTTGGCAAATGAGGCGTTGCAGTTACACGGTACGATGGCTCGATTATAAAACACGCTTCTTTGAAGTTCGCTAGCACCCCTAGCGGTGGTGTAATGCACAGAAATATACCGCACTCGACTGAGCTTACGCTCCAGTTCTACAAAGACGATAATTCACCATCATGGCTTATTGAGCTTTAACATGAGCGAGAGTTATAATCAGCTTCTAATACCTTTCGTACGGCAACTCGTAGATATCGTGGAAATCCCGGTTTCACGTCGATTCGACAATTAAATAAAATTTCTATACGGCAACAACGACACTGTTAGACATAACTTTTTCCCGACTTGATGAATTCACATTTTACGAGCTTCGCATGCGCGCGTACGATACGAACGTTACGTTATTGAATTCCCTCTGAATCTATTAACCGGCAAAGCTGAATTAATTTGTTATTCGCAAGTACTAACGACTTCTTCTTCATTTCAGCCTGGTGCTCCAGTTTTGTCATAAATTGCGAGAAATTGACGTGCCTCTGTCAAGTATCAATTTCCACGATTGCAACGACTATAACGAAACGTTTTGTCGATTGTTTTACGGCAAGATTTATACAGATCTATTACGATGAGAAACGACAAGCCACTGCTAGTTTCACGTCACGATAACAAGAATGTATGCTCCATCTCTCGCAGCACAGTTCGAAAGAACGCGCATATAGCACTGTCGTAATTTCACAATCAAGCAATACTTCTTCATAAATGGGGAGTCTCGTAAAATATTGGAGCATCTTTCATGCTGCCAGATTAGCAGTATAAAGTCACGTTCCCTCCCCCAGTTGCAACAGAAAGATCATCCTCTATCCGGCAGAGCGCATCGCCGTTTCTACCGCCGATGGTAAATCGATGCACTCGGGCGCATTTCGAGCATCAGTCTAATATTCGAAATGAAGCCAGAGCGGAGGAACGACGGCGCGCATTACAACATGGTCGGATGCTGAACCTGACATTGCGGAATCGTGATACAACTGGTCTCGAAGCTGGTGACCGTTCCACTGGCGATGAAATGACAGAACACAAATGCGATGGACCGTGGAATCGTTAGTCAGTTTCTAACAATGACCGCGCACGGTCGCAGATGTGCAATCTGAACTTAAACGTACTTCTATCGGGCACGACAGCCTGTAAGAGAGATTGAATAGTTTCAGCGGGCAGCTTGTGCAATCAAATAACGGGGAAAACGTCGTTAGTTAGCGGTCCTTTGGACTCGGACGAAGAACGTACTCTGAGTAATCGCCTAATAGGGTTCGAGCATTCCTTCGACTGTCCCTGTTGCGAGAAAGCATTCGATAAAACTTTGCCTCTCCAGTGTCCTTTTGTTAAATCTTTTGTACGCTCTGCTTCATAACATTGACTTACTTTGCTGATCTTTTAGATTTTTAACTATTCTCAGGGGACATCCAGCTAACAGGACTTTCTTTTTCTATAATTTGCTGATAATTGCATCGAACGTATGCATTTGATGTTGTACGATGCGATTTGTAATAGTATGATATCCGACAAACAAGAGTTGATCTTCCAAACCAATCAACATAAGTAACATTTTACGAGATTTAATACACTTTGATACACTATTTAATCATTGAAAAAAAAAAAGATTGTGTATCCTTAGTGAAATATTTATTCAGATGATAAATGAAAGTTCCAGAAAAATATAAAGCTCTGGCAATCCTTTCCAGAGGATTGCAACGAAATTTATCTGTTATGCAAATGGTTTATTTTCGACAGTCTAGACACTCGCAGGAGATTTTCTACGAAAATTTACGCCCGGTTCCGAATGTTTGACGCACGAGTGGCGAAGTTTAGTCTCAGTAGGCCCGAAGTTCACGAGGGTAAAGGACAGTTCTTACCCAAGAAACGCGAGGCCGTTTGCAAATGGTAGGATCGTTAACCACTCGTTTACAAGCTGATACAATCGTCGCAGGCTGAGTCGGTTGGTTTCAACGAGGCGCTGGAACGAGACCGAGCCCTCGCCACTCCTCTGAGGAACACGTACCCGCATGTAAATTCCCGCATTATGCCCGTTTGTCCCATCTTTACCTTCTTTTTTATTATTATTATTATTATTATTATTATTATTATTATTATTCCAGGCGACGTTCCCGGGGAGGAACAGTGGTTTTGTCAATTTTCCTCGTGGAAGTAACCGGACGAGTCGGTAAGCTACGCGGTGACAAAACCCACGCGATTTCGCTTCTCTCGGAGGGGTTGAGGAAGCCAGAGGCTGGGTAAAAATGTGCACGGGTGATCTCTGGGGGATTTCGAACCTGCGGGTTATTGACGCTGATCCTTCCTGTGTTGTACGAGTCTAACCTCTGAAATCCGTCTTTCCGAGGGCACGAGACGAAAAATGTGAACAGAATTTATATTGGTTTCTTCTTTTTTTTTTTTTTTCTTTCACCTCCATAAAAATTACTTTCACGCAAGTGCAAATCACCTGACACGTAGTCGTAGGTCTATTTTATTGTTCATCGTTACGATAAATCGTTCAGCGATTGCAAAGCTTTCGCAACGACATGGAAATTTTGCTCAGCTTTGATACTTTAAATACTCGTTTCATGCAAAATGTAACAATATGTTAGTATTAAAGATCTTTCTCGAATTTCAATGTGAACACGTCGGTCTATTTTGTTGTTCATCGTTACGATAAATCGTTCGGCGAAGCTTTCGCAACGACATGGAAATTTTGTTCAGCTTTGATACTTTAAATACTCGTTTCATGCAAAATGTAACAACATGTTAGTATTAAAGATCTTTCTCGAATTTCAATGTGAACACGTCGGTCTATTTTATTGTTCGTCGTTACGATAAATCGTTCAGCGATTGCAAAGCTTTCGCAACGACATGGAAATTTTGTTCAGCTTTGATACTTTAAATACTCGTTTCATGCAAAATGTAACAACATGTTA